>NC_134500.1:13264004-13564004 GCF_040206685.1 Ascaphus truei
CACAAAAGTTTTTGATGGCATCATCTCCCAAATTTGCTGGTCCAAACACCATATCCTGTGACCTGCAAGAAAAGCAACATATTAGAGCCGTAGATCCAGCAATATCCTAATTGTGTGTTTTTTAAATAAATCAGTTCTGTACTATGAGAAAATAATTGTAGCATTACTTTTTTTTTTTTAAACAACGCTGAATGATGTTTTTTATGTATTCTAATGTAACAAGACTTTTTTGTTTCTATAGCAACCATTTACAAAGTCACAGATACTGAGTCAATACCCTGCAGACTGTTAGTGAACCCCCAAGCTGAATCTTCGCCGATCGATCACAGGAGAACGGATCGATTGGCAACTTAGCTAATTACTTATCAGTGTGTGGATTGTACTGATGCACATATTAAAGGGGGAAAATAAAGTAAAAAAACCGACAGCTTTGGATTGCGACTTTAAAGGGGAACAAAGCGGGACTGAAGTGGTAATGTCCCTGTGTCAATTGTATTGTACGGTATGTCATGTATTTGGCCATTGAAGCGGATGAGCCTAGTTCTTATCTCGCTGTTGGCTCCTTGTGACCTTGAGCAAGTCACTTTATCTCCCTGTGCCTCAGGCACCGATATCAGATTGTAAGCTCCACGGGGCAGGAGGATTCACTGTGCCTGTAAAATTATATGTACAGCGCGGCACACACTATGAGTGCTATGTAAGAAAAACTATTATATAGACACAAATAGAATAATTTGTGTGCAGCAAATGGTTACATTTAGCCCTAGTTACCAATGACTGCTGCCTCATTTGCAATGATTCCCAAAATGCAGAACTATTAAAGAATAGGGGCAGGGTGGTTACAGAGGTAGCACTCTCCCCCAAGGCACTGCAATTAAATGCCGGAACCCGGAATTGCAGCCAGAACCCTCTTTAACACTTTAGCTGCCGGGGTGACCCCCAAACACTAGCTGGTTGAATTGGGGAATCCCCCCTTAAACTCGAACCGCGCCAGTTCTTATTGTCAGAGGAAGATCTCACCTTCTTTCTCCCGCTTTTATCACAGACGGATCAGTCAAATTCTCACCAACACCTGTAAAAAAAACCACCATATTTATAGAGGAGAAATATTTATATGTGAAACATTATTATTATTATTATTTGGACAGATGTTTGGCGTGCAAAGCCTCCGCTCCCTTTCATCTTAGTTTAGTTAACACTCGAGGTGCTGGAGGGGGGTCACCTCCGTGGCCACGGACCCTCCCGCACTTCCGCTTCTTCAGAGCGATCGCGAGACGCGGTTTCTGTGCCAGGCTTCGAGCCGGATGTGACGGGGGAAGGGGGGTTCCCCACCGCCTCCCCCCTTCTGATTGCGTACAGTCCCTAAAAACTGAGCAGAGGTGTGCACCATAAGGGCACGGAAGGGGTTAATTGCGGTTACAGGTAAAATAGCGAGAAATACCGGAACATTTTGCTGCCACGTCATTTTGTGTAACTCGTGCTAACCTAATGAACGTGGCTCATTGCATCATGTCAAACATACACCACAATAAGGCAGTCAAAGACTGAGCCCCTGATTGAGCTACTTGTGCTGAAGCAGGGATATCCTTTAAACCTGACCTGCTGGTGGCCCTTGCGGATGGGTGTTGGCCACCCCTGGTGTTCAGTATGCTCTGTCCCCTAAAACAGAGGTGCTCAACTCCAGTCTCCCCCCCAAGATAGGTTTTCAGGATATCCCAGCTTCAGCATACAGTAGGTGGGCTCAATCAAAGACTGAGCCACCTGTGCTGAAGCAGGAGTAACCCCCCTGTTATACAAGGGGTTACGTTCTGCTGGGATGTTGCTGAAGGGTGACCTTTCAGATATTGTTGCCAACAGTCTAACCGAACGTTAAACCTCGCCCCTGTTCTAGAAGGCGCTTACCCTGTCACATGGGGTGATGTGGTCAGGAGCCCAGCCCCTCCCCTGTAGCTATGGTGACCTGCGACGTCACTAGGTAGTATAAAGATGGGAGTATAGGGCATTGGTCCCTAGACCCCAAGAGGGCCCCAACAACACCTGGAGGACTCCTGCATGACTGAGATGTGAGATCAACTTTATTGTTTTCACAGTTAGGGAAAGTGTCCCTAACCAGATAGGGCCACTTAATATCTGATAGCAGTGCCACAACAGTCCACTGAGGGAGTGTGTGGGTGACAGGTTCCCTAAACCAGGGTTCTCCAGAACTATCACCATCAAGGTTGCTCCAACGTCAACTTTGAAGTAGGTAGGCACAGCAGGTTACTAAGGAAGACGGCTAGGACATTGTAAGGATGAAGGGTAGATGGAAACCCTGGTGGAACTTCACCCCTAAGCTGATGTCTAGGAAAGTATCTGCAAATGACTCCAGGTCCCTTGAGGTTATGGAAATGTATGTCCCCTTGACAATGTGCAAGATGAAGTGATATCCGCCGTGTGTGATATACGCCGTGTGTGTCTCCCTGTGGAGCTGTCTGGTCCTTGAGGACTGAGTTTGAGACCCCTGCTTTAAGCCTTAAATACACAATTACATCATATAACGGCTATCACACCGGCTCAGTAGAAACATTAGTCTCTACTTGACAATGGATGCACAACAATGCAGAAGTTACCTTGCAAATCAAGCACCAGAAATTCCCCTCTCGTATACTCATACGTCCAGTGGCTGAATGCCAGCATGGTTTTTTCTAGCTTATTCGTTGGGACGTTTTCATTCCCGGTGTTATTGTTGCATTTCCTAAACCTTCCAGCCATGTATTCCTCAACTGTGAACCACTGCCCAGCCGAGTGACAGTACAAGAGGAACACCTCCAGGAACCTGCAAGGGAAGGAGTGAGACATTAGATAAACCTGTTACAAGCCCATATGCAAGAGCTCTCTTGGCAATGGCAGCTGCATGCAAGTTCAGAAAGAGAACCTTCGGCCCTCCACTGGCAGACAGGTGTGCAACACATTGCTTAGCCACTTTAGCACTGTAAAGTCTGGATTACACCTGATTTGAGTTCTTTAAAATAGCAATCCAAGGGGTGATTTTTTTTTTTACATAGGATTGAAGCCGGGGGTCTCCGGAGGTGACACCCATTAAATTCAGCTCCAGGGACCCCCTGGTTCCGGAGATACTTACCTCCATAAGTGGTGCCGGTAGCAGCTCCGGCTGAGGTAGCTGAGGTTTAAAGCTTTCGTGTCACGCAGGCCAATAGGAAGTCGAACCTGATGATGACACGGCTTCCTATTGGCCAGCAGGGAGCTTTGAAACTCCGCCATTACATGAACCCCACTAGCTGAGCGGCACCTACTTCAGAGGTAAGTATCCCCGGAGCTGAAATTAGTGGGGTTCAGCTCTGGAGACCCCCTGCTTGAATCCTATGTTGAGAACAGAAATTCGCCCCCAAAAATAGCATGCTTGAATTGCTTCTTTAAGGGGCTTATTCTATATAATGTGAGAGCGCCATTTTGGCGCCATCGGACGTAAGCCCTATTAACTTCAACTAGGCTTTCCGCAGCATACAGAATAAGTCCCTAAAAGTGCAGTTGGACGCATTACACTCGCTTCCCCGTGTGCTTTAGTAAATCGGTAGCAGAGAACTGCCTGGGAGTACATCGGAGCACATTGTTACCCCCCTGCGGGCGGGCGGGCACGGTAAATGACTTACTTTGGGGAATGTGGGATGGATTTGGGCTTCATTTGGTTGAAAGCGAAGAGGAGTTTCTGAGCGGCCCGTTGTTGCTGGATTTCCTAGAAATGAAAGTCACAAACACAGAGGTGGAAGGCCCTTCTCTGTAAGCTGAGCCAGTGCCACTCCAGCACTATTGCACCGAAAGCTTCACTGACTTCAGCAGGGTTTTCCAAGGATTGACACCATGGCAGTTTACAGAATAAGCGTCTGAGGCCGCGTCCAGGGTGAAAGCGCGCTGAAGCAGCAGGGGTGATTCCTGTCCATTTAAAGTTTGTTGTTGTGCGGGGTGGGCGTGGCATTGACGGAGCAGGTTCTCCCTCATTGGGCGAACCGCACACGTGACGCGGCCATCGCGCTACAAATACAAATGTATTTGTCTGCTCAAGCTGCTCTTCATGGAACGGGGCACGTGCGTGCGCGCACGATACACGTTCACATTGCTTACAGTGTGATAGCTTGCGCAGCATTCGAGCGCGCTTTCACCCTGGACGCGGTCTACGTATCAAACACAGGTTTGGAGACAAACAGAGGCGTTTTCATCACGCTCGTGTATGAACCTTTACAATGACCTTATTTGTTCGGGGAATGTCACACGGTTGCCCTGATGACATTACTGGAAGGTAATAAGGTTTTTGTTGTTCCGTTCATTCCGTGGATCAGGCCACGTGGATCACATGGAAACAAAGCTAGAACGTCTTCTATAGTTAGAAACTGTACATAATACCGCGCTCCTCCCTATAGAAGTTTGCTGCAGGTAAAAAGATAGGCCGTAACATATAGAAAAACAAAAAGAACTATTCCTGCGCTCCTACCAATTAGGCTAAGATAAAATAATATTCTCATGAAAAGGGGTATTTTGTTAAACCCTTTGGCCAAAGCATTTGTAAGCCTGCATGCCACGTCAAGGCAACCCGTTTAATGCAGTACCTGCACGACATGAGTACCTGCATGAAATGGGTTGCCTTGACGTGGCATGCAGGCTTACAAATGCTTTGGCCAAAGGGTTTAACAAAATACCCCTTTTCATGAGAATATTATTTTATCTTAGCCTAATTGGTAGGAGCGCAGGAATCGTTCTTTTTGTCTTCTCTAGCTACTGGCATCGTGACACTGAAAATGCAAAACGATGTCAGCTTGTGCTTCAGGGAGTGATAACAGGAGGAGTTTAGGAGAGGGATATCCCTGCTTCAGCACAGGTGGCTCAATCAGTCCCAGCTTCTGCACAGGTGGCTCAATCAGTGGCTCAGTCTTTGATTGAGCCACCTGTGCTGAAGCAGAGATAGCCCAAAAACCTGACCTGTTGGTGGCCCTTGAGGACTGGAGTTGGCCGCCCCTAGTTTAGAAGGAGTTCCTAGATACATATTTCAATGGCTAGTTCTTATTAAAGTTACATTAATGTTGGTGCGTGTCTTATGTAAGTCGAAGAAGCAGAAGCTTTATCTCTCTATCCACCTTTAAAACCTCACCTTAAAACACCCCTCTTTATCAAAGCATATGGGTACCTCCGCTGGCTGATACTTTACACCTCATACACTGACCTTGGCCCCCTGCAGACGCACTGACCAGAACACCCTCCTACTGTCTCTGTAAGTTCTCCCCACTTACCACTTAGACTTCAGATATAGTACAGGCGCGAGCGTGACAGAGCGCATGACGTCACGCGCGCCTGTACTAGAAGCGATCTAGAAACCCCCGGCTTCCCACCGAGGCTGAAAAAAAGGGGGCGGGGGGTCATTTATTCGGAAGGCTCTTTTAACTTACTTACCCTTAAGCAGAGTTGTAACACTGTATCTTCTTTGTATATCCCTGACCAAGTATTGACAACCTCAGGGAGAAAAGACTTGATGATATACAGGTGGCCGGATTTGAGGATGTCGTATTCAGACCAGGTGCAAGCGACTTTCACGGCGCGTCTCAGCCCCCCGCCCATCTCCTCTCTGCCCAGAAATTCAATCTTAGCAAAGACGCCTTGCTGGGACCAGGAGGACATGCTGTTATTCAGGATGTTTGGGGAGCTTTCTTCCAGGCGATACACAGTAACCAATTCACCTGCAACATACAACATGTCGTGCCAGCTCCTTCCATCAATATGCAAAAGAACACTGCTAATTATAGAGAATGTTAATTATAAACATTTTTAACACTTTATAGTTTAAGATATTCATGGCTTTCCAACAATATATATGCTGGAATATACATAGTAAATGAGGTTGATAACAACATATGTCCATCGAGTTTAACCTATGTTAAATTTAGAAGACAGATGCTTGTCCTATATTTGTATTTACAGTATATTGATCCAGAAGAAGGCAAAAAAAAACAAGTGACATATTATCCAATGATGTCTCATAAGGGGAAAAATAAATTCCTTCCTGACTGTAATATTGGCCATCAGATCTCTCCCTGGATCCTTCCCATGTTTACTTATGTGGTATATCCCTGTATACCTTTCCTTTCTAAAAAAAGATGACCAACCTTTTTTTTTTAAAGTTATCTATTGTATCTGCCATGGGTAATGAACTGCACATGTTAACTTCACTATACACTACATGGTGATTTAATTAGGGGATACATTAAGGGATTATACCTAACTGCTGGCAATAAAACAACATTGATTCTAGGTGTACAGTAATATGGACTAAAGCATTGTATATCAATATTTCTCTGGCATAGAGAACTGCAAAGTATCTGATTGTAGTGTAAAGCAGTAAAAGTGAAGAATAACCCTCTTCTGTCCCCTCTTCTGCTTACCTCTTGGAGGGAGAGGTGTAAATGGAACACTCTGGGACAACCGGAATAAGTTGTTTCTTTCGATAGCTGCACGAGAATGATGAGAGAATTATGAATCCCGAAGAATTAACACTGTACGATGAAATTAACTCATTTCTAAACATTACAGCTGTTTGGTAAACACCTTACCTGAGTAGTAGAACGTGATGTCCATGGAAGGTA
Source organism: Ascaphus truei (assembly GCF_040206685.1). Classification (NCBI taxonomy): domain Eukaryota; kingdom Metazoa; phylum Chordata; class Amphibia; order Anura; family Ascaphidae; genus Ascaphus; species Ascaphus truei. Next base: position 13,270,631 of record NC_134500.1, read on the forward strand.
TAAAAGGAGAAGCAATTCCTAAAAAAAAAAAAATAAGCAAGAAAAAGCATAGAAGTGTTGGGTTCTTTTGAAATAATTAATATGGAGTCCTAAATAAATAATTAACATAATGAACATAAACTCCCAATGATTCATAATAACCTTTATCATGTGCAAGCCCCTCACTCAGGGGGATGGAGAATGGTTACAGAGCAGACCACCCTGAGCCGCTGTTATTTTTGTTCACAGTGCCTCTTGCAACGGATTTTTTTCTAAATTATGAAGACATTGTGTATATACAGTATATATATATTACTGCTCAGGAAGTATGCAGTCCATGTGATTAAATATTCAGAGGTCAATATATAAGTATATATATATATATATAAAATATTACTGCTCAGGAAGTGAGTATGCAGTCCATGTGATTACATTTTCAGAGGTCAGGGTCAGTATACATGCAGAAAGCTATCATTTTATACCTGAAAATTACAATCGAATCATTTCAGGGGAGAAATATAAATGCTGTGCACAGCACAGAACAAAATTCTAGATGTCAAAACTATTGGATTGTGATGAAGGTCAAACCATTTCTAATGAAGCTTAGAGTGGTGCTTTACCTAGATATGCCTACAATGTGTCATTTAGTGCTAATTGGTACGATGGGGAAAATAATGCATTTCTCTCACTATAATACAGACATTGGCAGCATTTCTAGACTTACCATTTAAGGCGTCTTTCTGGAGAGGTCTGTAGAATAAAATGAACAAATATCTGAAACTATAGCATTATACAAAGAAAATGTATACATATATATATATATGAATTATACAAAAGAAAGCTTACGATTTATTGTAGCTTGAGGAATATCTGCTGTAATACGGCTCCTTTTAAAAAAGAAAGACAACATTAATTAAGCAGTTTTAAATTGTCTCAACTTTACATTGTTTACCTCTACAGCCCTCTCCTTCCTTAAACTTCTCAGCAATCTCTCCCTACCTACGGATCGCTTTTTCACTCAATGTTAGCCAAACACCTTCACTTTCCCAATTCAAAGACCAGCTGAAAACTCCCCTCTATAAAGAAGCCTCTCATTAAACGTTTTACGCCCCTACTACGACCTCCAGCTGCCCTTGACCTCCCTCACTGCACTACTCCAACTGTCTCTAAGGCACCCAACATACCACTTAGATTGTAAGCTCTTCGGGGCAGGGGCTCCCAATGCCTTATGTTATTTACCTATTGCACTTATTCCCAGTGCTTGTACTTTATTTACCTTGCACTGTAATGCTGTACAGCAATGCGTACACTGTTGGCATTATTTAAATAAAATGATTTATACACATTTCATAAATTGATTGGGTAATCACTGCGACTTTGTTGACTTTATAACCATTTCTAAGTAGTAGTATTTAAAAAAAATATATATATTTTCTCGTATATTTTTGTTTTAGAAACGAAAGATCCTGATTTCTAAAGGAAACAACTCCTGTTTTGCACAGCATTAGCACGAATGTCCGTTATAGCTAACGCAAGGCCCTTTCCAGGTGCAGCACATAGCACTGCGTTATTGACCTTCGAAGATACATGTACAACAAATAGGATGAGACAATAGGAAAGGAAATCCCTGCCCTGGAGAGCTTACAATCTAAGTGATATGTTGGGAGACTTAGGCTAAGGCCCCGCTCCCTCAGTCAGCGCGCCCGCACTGCAGACAGGCGGCGCGCTGACAGGCACAGACCGCGATATGCGGTCTGTAGGGAGCCGGGAGCCGGAGTGGGAGGTGGGCGGGAGTGGGAGGGGGGGGGCGTGGTTTGAGCAGAGGGACCCGCTACTCCCCCCCCCCCTCCCTCCACGGGCTCGGTCTCCCGGGCTGCAGGAGGGAGCTGCTGCGGGCTGCTGGAAGGTAAGCAGCTCCCTCCCCCTTCCCCCACAAATGCCCTCCTCACACACGCTGATACACACACACACACACACACCACCCCCTACCTTGTGTAGGAAGCTGTCTGACAGCTCCCGCCCCCGCCGCTGATAGGCTCATCAGCGCACCACGTGACGCGTAACCGCTCGGGATCACGATTTTCTGGCATCCCCTGGTGGCTGACGCGTCACAGCGCGTTCTGAGCCGTGCAGCGAGGGGGGTCTGGGACCGGCTCAGAAGGATTCCCCTGCTGGTGGGGAACGCTCACGTGGCCGCCCAGCCCTTACAGGCTTCCTAGCAGCGGGTCCCAGCCCTTACAGAGACAGCAGATGAGGGAACAAGTGCAGTAGATGGCAGCCATTGGTAGGAGTGACTGTGGGTGTGAGACAGTAGCCATAAGTGTAGTTCAAGCATGGCCAACTCCAGTCGTCAAGGGCCACCAACAGTTGGCTCAATTATAATGACTGAGCCACCTGTGCTGAAGCAGGGATACCCTGAAAACCTGACCTGTTGGTGGCCCTTGAGGCCTAGAGTTCGCAATCCCTGGCCTAAGCTAATGAAATGCTTCATTTAAGAGGCGAGTTTTATGGTTAGGCTTAAAGGTGGGGAGAGAAGGTCCGTGGTGTAAACCGAGGGTGAGGAAGTTCCACAGGTAAGGGGCAGCGAGCGAAAAAGCTATAAGGTGAGATAGCAGGAGGCGAGAAAGGGGTGGAGAGGAGACAGTTATGGGTAGAGCGCAGGAGACGAGCAGGGGCAATACGAGAGATTTTAGCTGATATGTAGGGAGGAGCAGGTGGGGTGAGACCTGTAAACGGTAAAGAGGAGAACTTTGTGAGTGAACTGAAACTTGATGGGAAGCCAGGAGAGGGATGTAAGGAGGAGAGGAGCAGAGACTGTTCTGGGAGACAGTGAAATGATTCCAGCAGCAGAATTTTGGATAGATTGCAAAGGAGAAAGTTGTGAGACTGGGAGGCCTGTTAGCAGTAGGTTACAATAGTCCAGACGGGAGAGGATAAGGGCATGCATTAGCATTTTAGCAGTAGAGTGACAGAGGAAAGGATGGATCTCTAATTCAGATTCCATACAAACCTTCAGCAAGGCTGCTTTGGAGTCAATCTCACCCCAATCTTCATATGTGCTTCCTGTGTTATCAATTTGTGCTGAACAAGATATAATAGTAACAATCATTTAGAAGACATCAAAATAACACATTTCACTGAAAATAAAATCGCGTGACGTTTTGAAATCAGAAGTTGCCCCTCAAACCAAAATGATTCTAGTAGTAACATACCCTGCAGGTTGATGCTTTTATCAGTTTTAGAGATGTTCATAAAAACATCTTTTTGCCAACTGAGCGTACACTTAAACAAGAGACTTGTGAGGTTTCAAAAGCAGACAAAAGAGCTTTAAAGAAATATCCATGTTTAAAATTGATATGTGATATACTCCGTATGCCTCATTTGCATCTCATTACCCAGAATCCTTCCCTGCAGTTTAATTGCGGCGTGATCTATGATGTAAGTAACTAAGTACATGTAGGTACACTTGCATTTTTCTTTCCTTGGTTGTTTTGGATACTCCGAAGCCGCTATTTATTCAGACATTTATCTCAGGTAGCCTCGTAAAGGTCATGGCTGGTACACTGAATATATGCTATTCCCCTGTCATTAACAACATTATGGTGGGTAAAAAAAAAAAGTATCAAAAACCCTCCACTGTACAGTGTGCAGTCAATAAAAATACCCCTTGTGGTCTCAGACAGGTCTGCAAACCCCGGCTTTTCCCCATTATCTCTTAGCAAACTGTACTTCCGCTGCAGCTAGGGATTCTGGGTAATGACTATGCAAATGAGCACACAGTCTCACCCTTTACTTATTCATTTTTAACATGGACCCCTATGAGCCTACACCTGCAGCATTACACAACTTTTCAGCACAGCCTGGGGGTACAGAAGTGCAGAGCCAGTGACCCTACTCACATTTGTAAGTTTTTTTCCCCCCCCTTATTTCCCCTCTGAAAGAACTCCAACTTTCTGGTCAGGGAGAAGCAGGCCTCGCGTGTCACTTACACTGATTTGTTGACGCCTGGGGAGATGTTTCCTGGAACCCTGTTAATTCCGTGCAGGAATCAGTTTGGTTTCTGTTATTTTCGGCTTCTGGATGTGCCTGCAGGTAACAAGGAGAACAGGAATAATATTACCTTACTATATACATGTTACATTATGGAGTTGGGCGGCACCCAAAATAATGAAGATGATCATAAAAATAATGAATTGAAACTTAACCCATGACACCACATTCCCCCCTCCCCCTATAACAGAAGTGGCTGCAAAATATGACAAAGAGGCAAATAAAAAAAATAAAAGGGTAGGGTAAATAATACAAATCGTATATGGGGCCATTGGCCCGCTTGGGGTCCTTAGAATCTGTTTCATGTGTTTTATGTCTTCAGCCATATTTAAAGAAGCCGTTCCTCCTACTCAGGCCCTATTTTTGGAACCCTGAGCCAAAGCCACGATTTTCAGTACTGGGGACACCCAGCTTTCCGAGATACTTACAGGTGAAATTACTGGGTTAAAATCACCCACATGGGAAACATAATGGCTGCCAAGTCTCTGGCCAATAGGAAGCTGCAACATCATCGGTTGTGGCTTCTTATTGGATGGTGATTTAAATCCCCTTTAAGAACCAGGAAGTAATACTGGTAACTTCCCCAGTAAGTATCTCTAGATCTAGGGGGTCTCCTGAGTAGAACATAACGTGGTTCCCCTCTGGAAGACCCCCTGTTCCAATCCTGTAAAAAAAAAATGGAGGTTAGTGAGGGTGGAGTGCTCCTTTAAGGTACACTTTTAGAGGTAGTTGCAAGTAATTCTACTGTACCTTATTGTTTCACAGTAAATTGCTTTGATTATGATATTGTCTATCTACGATTATTTCCATTATAGTCTATGCAATCTTGTCTTGATTTTGTTGACTACTAACCCTGTCCGCCAACAGCTTTCCTGGGGATAGAGTTCCCACCGCCCTGTGTAGGCAGCCTTGCAAGCCCACCCCTCTTTCTCTTACACAATAGCCCCACAATACCCCCTACATACAATACCCCCACCATACAAAATACCCCATACAAACCCACCCCCACACTACCCCCATAACCCCACACACACATACACACAGACAAACACACAATACCCACACACACACACACAATACACACACACACACAATACCTCCACAACCCCCCCCCCCACACACACAATACCTCCACAACCCCCCCCACACACACAATGCCACACAACCCCCCCCCCACACACACAATACCTCCACAACCCCCCCCCACACACAATACCCCCTCAACCCCCCCCCACACACAATAACCCACAAACTCCCCCCACACACAATACTTCACTACACACAATACACCCACAAACCGCTGCCCCTCACACAAATATTCCCACAACCCGCCCCACACACGCAAACCCACCCACACCCAATACCTCCACAAACCCCCCCACACACACACACACATACACACAGAATACCCCAGTACACACAATACCCCAATACACATAATACCCCCACCACACACTTACCTCCGGGTTAACTCAGGCCTCCGGTACAGTGTGTGAATGCATAAGTTGGGCTCAACTTCTGGCGCAAACCGGAAGGCGTTGGAGTGAGGCGTGCAGTAGCGGTCTGGGTGATTTAGTTGCAGCTGTTTCGCCGCGACTTAATGACCTCTGGCGCTTCGCTGAGACTCCCCCCAGGACACTCAGCCACCGCCCGCTTCACTGCTAAGGTAAGTGACTAACCCCCTGTTAACCCCTAATACTAACGCTGCCCCCCACCCTAATAACCTTAACCCGTTAGCCTAAAATGTAATCACGGCATGTCTGGAGCTGAACCCCACTCATTTCAGCTCCCGGAAACCCCCTACCCATTAAGATACTTACCTCCGTACGGGAAAACCGGTATCCCGGTGCTGTTTAAAGGTCCTGGTCATGCGGGCCAATAGGAAGCCGCACCGGATGACATCACGGCTTCCTATTGGCCCAAGGGAAGCGGGAGCTTTAAACGTCGCCATTGCAAGAAACCCCAGCTTGAGAACCCCAGAGCTACTAACTGGCACCCCCTACGCAGGTAAGTATCTCGGGAAGCAAGGGGTCGCTGGAGCTGATATTAACGGCGTCCGGCTCCAGAGACCCCCCGCTTCAATGCTAGGAAGAAGAAGAAATATTGGTCCGCTTGGATTGCTGCTTTAAGCACTGTAAGCACTGGTAGTAAAGGTCTGAGATTGTTCTCACTATTGAGACGGAGTAAACAGTTGTCGGCGTAGTATCTCCGGATTATGTTTGGACCGGACCAACTGGAAGGTTCTTAGCGCAATCCTGATCCCATATGCATGGAAGAAGTATGTAGTACTTAGTTTGCGGGTTGCAACGTGCAAAGTGTATCCCTGAAAGGCCCATCTGGTATGGGGCATTACTAACTCTATGCAAGAGACTGAAAATGTATACCTTACCACGGGTAACAAGTATAAGTACCTCCCCAGCGTAAGAGTGAGAGCTACCAGGGGGGTGAAGTTCAGAGTATTACAGCTCAACCCCCTTATAACGCTGTGCTTGGGGTCCAAAGAATCACATCGCGCTATAAGCGGATCGCGTTAGAAATAATGTACAATTGTATGCATTGTGCAATAAACTATTTAAGATTCCAATAATCGTGTTGTAAAGTATTCACAAATACGAAAATTGGGAGCCGCGCTTGCATCGCGTTATAAGCGGATCCGCGTTGTAACGGATCGCGCTATAACGGGGTTGAGCTGTATGTTGTGCCACGAGTATTCTGTAAATTGAGATGTATGTCAATACCTGTGGAGCCTTATAGATGGATGTGAAATAAAGCGCCTTTTACAAAAGTTCCTGGCGGCCATCCTTATTCCATCTGCGTATCCACGCTCAACCTGCATCTACCCAGCACCCTGATATGAGAGACTGAGCATTGTCACTGTATATAGTAAATCTGATGTGATCTCCTTTTGAATAGGTAAGGAGTTATAATGGAGGTCACTCTCCCAAGTAGCACTGCAGTTGATACAAATAAATATATACAGCCAGTCCTCGCTATCCAACGTTTCACTTTACAACGAATGGCATATCCAACGCTTTACAATGCAACCCTATGGGCCGTTTTTCAAAGCCAGAATGCGTTATCCGACGCTCACCGCCACTGATTAACACTGGACTCACTTTACAACGGTTTCACTATCCAACGCTACTTCCAGAACGGGTCCCGTTGGATAACTGAGGACGGCCTGTACACACAGTATATAATACTGTAAGTCTGGGTTTTGAGCTTGCAAAGATTGGGTATGTCTATACAAAGACAGTCAGCACAGTATTCCTTTTACAGACAAATACAACCAACTGCTTCTCGTATGGTTTCCTGTTATACGAAAAGCACATAACAAAATGCTACATATTCACCTGTAACATTATGGTGTTTACCCAACATGTGAAAGCCATTATTTGTTGATGGTTAACAGCCAATCGTTTTAATGGCCATTAACGATTGTGGCTACTGCAACATGGATGGGGTCGGACGACGGTGTTGGGATATCCCTATAATACAGTACCACACACCCCCTCTGCTTATGACAAATAGTGCAAGCACAGGCATTATCCAAAGACATACTGAGGTAACTCTCAATGTATTGTTCCTGGTAAAATATCTTATACATTAATAAAGGACGAAAGCAAAAAATATAACATTTCACCTCAACATCCGAGGAATTCGTTTCAATTGGTATCTGCTTTTCCACGTGATGTTTGCCTCCTATGACGGGGGGGGGGGAAAACAGACTTGATAAAATAATTATTCAAATAATTACTACAATGCGCCGCATCCAATAATCTAGTATTTCTCAAGATAGAAACACAAGGGCTCATACAAACCACTAGACCAGGGGTAGCCAACTCCAGTCCTTAAGAGCCACCAACAGGACAGGTTTTCAGGATAGCCCTGCTTCAGCACAGGTGGCCCAATCAGTGGGTCAGTCATTGACTGAGCCACCTGTGCTGAAGCAGGGATATCCAGAAAAAGATGGCTTGTTGGTGGCCCTTGAAGACTGGAGTTGGCTACCCCTGCTCTAGACAGAAAGGCAAGTGGAATATAGGTAACAATGCTTTGATTTCACGTGCTTCTTTTAATTTAACAGACTAGCTTCAAAAAGTGTTATTTGTCTATTGTCCAACTACAATGGAGCTCCATATATAGCTCCATATTGACTAAGTGGTGGAATGCCATAACTCTTCTTCTATTACCAGAAGACAGCTTACAGCCCAGTTTCCTGAATGTGCCGCATGGTGTCATGGAATAGCGCTACTTTGTACCCACTGACCATAATAAGTGGTTAACATCCAGTAGGTTTTATACTAAGTACATTCATAGCTATTATGAAAAAAAAAATATTTGGAAGTTCACGGATGTATAATAAGAATTTTTAACGTCATGTTACCCGGGTATTTCGATTTGGTCCACAGTTTCTGAAAGATTCCTGTAAATGTATTGCCACCGCACTCCGACTTTATTCTGTCTGCAGTTTGTCCATCCATGGATTCCTCTCTTGTACTTATTTCTCGCATTGCGTCACCATCACAAGTAGTACTCCCAGTTGCTGACACGTGATGAGCTAGTGGAGGCGAAGGTGTCCTATCAGACTGGTTCACCAATGACTTGAAATGGGACTCAACGTCTTTATCTTTAATAGTGTTTTCATCAATATCAATCGTGTTGCCTGTGTCATCAATGAATCCGCAATTATCATAACCTTCTTTTTCGCTAGTCTCCCCAGAAGCCAGACAAGAAGAGTCGGCCGCTTGAGGGCATGGAGAAAAATGTTGTTCCAAGACATTTTTACAATGAAATGCCTTTGTAACCTTTACTTCTGATCTCATCTGCTTTTTCGAAACAGCCTGCGCTAAAGAACTTTGCGCTGTTAGCGTGGCTGGACTTGGTCTACTCTTGAGTGACTTTGGTTTCTGACGGTAACACCACATGTTATTCTCTTCAACCCGAGTTTCCTCTTGGAATTCAGGGAGAGAGTCACCTCTCTGAAACACGGCACCACCTATAGGACCGCCTTCTGAAATGTTGCGGTTTCTCTGTGACTTTGGAGCCCGTTGGTGAGTAACTCTTTCCAGACTAGGTTGAGAAAAAGAACGACCCCAGATGTGGTCACTGCTGCTTTTCTTCCACATGGTTGATTGTCCAAGTCCATCATCAACAGTATTTCTTGACAGGCTTAAATCACCGGACATGGCACTGAGGCTCCTGCTAGACTCCAACGCCTTCTGTGCGGTCAGTGTCTTCAGGGTGTCTAAGGTAAGACCCGAAAGATCTTGGAGGTGCCCAATATGATGATCTAAAGAACGCAATGAACGTCTGATGAAGCTGACATGATCCCCAACTTCTTTCATCTCATTGTCCAAATGCTCCACCCTGTGAAAGTAAAAGAGACAAAATCAGGGTCTCACGCGAGTGTTATTTTTTAAACCCCTTTGGCTAATAGTGGGAACTGCAATAGAATTGTCCTGCAACTTCCTACAGGTCCAGTGAAGCAGTTTTCCCCACTTCTGGTGAAGAGCAATGTTTAAGGCTTGAAATTGTATTCTGTTCACCTAAAATAATCAAGTGTGTTTAAAGAAAATCTCTAGAAATAAATGTATTAAGCATTAGTCTAAATGTGCAATATACTGTACATATTTTTAGTATCCTAATAAATGTCGCTAGCATTAAGGACTATCTTCTTATGCAATGTGTTGGGTATTCCTAAAGGGCAATATTTATATGTCCCTAGCAAATTCAATTTCCATGAGGTCCCTTTGCATTAAAATATTTGTTCTTTGGATTATAATTGTACCTTTCAGACGTCACCCGGATTCTTTCGTCACTTTTTGAGTTGTTTCTGTCGTTTTTGTCAATGAAATACATTTTTACGCACTGCTCTTCAAAGTCATGAATTTTCTTTTGATCTTCTTCGGTTAAGAAAAGTTCTGCAGACAAGCAGGTGAAAAGCGATCATTTGAGGTGGATAGAAGTATTCTGAGTATCACACACTTTGTTGGTTTAAATAGGGTTGAAAGTGGGATTTAAATTGTCGGGATTTGCCTTTTGGCAGTGAAAAGGTAAAAATAGGTCAAACAAACAACTGTCCCGGGTGTCAAAGTGTGGGGTTCCTCACCTTAATTGATTGAAAGCCCAAAATGGGGACTGTGTATCCCCATTGCATTAATCTTTTGAATTGCATTACCATCACAAATGAGAGATCTTATATCCAGTTACTGATACTATAGGAAATCAAACTCCTCCCACGTTCCAATTTACCATGTAAAATCTAACTTTAAAGAGTGATTTAAAAATACTTATGAAATGGGGGCACATGCGCGGCATCTAGTTGCATGGTCGCATAAACTCAGGGCTCTGCTCCCAGGGGAGATAGAAATCTGTATGTGTGGAAAACATTTAAGATGAAGCATCCTAGCTCGACTCCCTAAAACTCTGGGATGAAACCAAAACCCAAAAAGACCCCCTCGCTGGGTTCCTTACAATGCCTCTGATCTCAGACACGCTATTAGAGAAGGTTGGGGTTCCTTACAATGCATCGGATATCAGACGCGCTATTAGAGAGGGTCGGGGTTCCTTACAATGCATCTGATCTCAGACGCGCTATTAGAGAGGATTGGGGTTCCTTACAATGCATCTGATCTCAGACGCGCTATTAGAGAGGGTTGGGGTTCCTTACAATGCATCGGATCTCAGACGCACTATTAGAGAGGGTCGGGGTTCCTTACAATGCATCTGATCTCAGACACGCTATTAGAGAGGGTTGGGGTTCCTTACAATGCATCGGATCTCAGACGCGCAATTAGAGAGGGTTGGGGTTCCTTACAATGCATCGGATCTCAGACGCACTATTAGAGAGGGTCGGGGTTGCTTACAATGGATCTGATCTCAGACGCGCTATTAGAGAGGGTTGGGGTTCCTCAGAATTTCCTTAACCAAAAAAAAAGGTTGAAAACCACTTTGTATACACCACCATGTGCAGGAACTCTCCTCCTCCTGTTTTTTTCTCTTCACTAGTTAAAAAGTTTAGCTACATATTTAGTTGGTATATATGCACAGTCCACAAGGCTGTTTGGTTTAGTAGTTTGTTAGAAGAGAAGAGGAGAGGGAAAGAAGAACAAAAATATACTAACTACTATTGTATGTATATATAACAATTGGCAGACAGCACCACCTATATGAAAAATATATACGTCGCACAGAAGATTAGAGTAACAGTGCTGGGGAGACAGGGAATGCCTACCAATCTCCCCACAAAAATCAGATAAACCAAAGTCTGCCCCACACTCATAAAAAATGCATAGTAGTCAAAGGGTTTAAAACCAAAAAAATGATATGTTTACTTATAAAAGAATAAACAATAAATACACAGATACAGAGTGACCTCACATCGTACAAAAAACGACATGACGCAAAAAAACAGGGAAGATCACAAACGTAGAAAAAAAATCACAGAAAATAGACAGAGGAGTGTCTCAAATCCCCAGATGTAAAAGTAGGGAAGGCACACCTTATCCTAACACAAGAGGGAAAAGAGTGCGTGTAAATAAGGCAGGGGAACCTAAAAGTCCCCTGTGCTGGGGATCTCCGGAGTGCCGCCTTATATATCCTCGGCAGGACTAACCTATTGCGCAGGAAGCTCCGGCTTTACTCTGCCATTTAAAGGGGAGTACTAAGTTTTTTTTTTTTCCAATTATGTAGGACTGGGCCAGAAGAAACGGTCAGTACCCTGAAACATCCATGTTGCCCCCCCTGATCTTATTGGCTTTGACGTTTTTATTTTTTTCCCTTTATTTACATGCAATCTTTTTGCCTACATAACCTCCCCCCAATTCCAAAATTAAACGAGACCTTCAGTACCTTACAAGATATTTGCACCTTCCTCCTAAAGAGCAATCTCCCCAAACTCTCTTCCAAAGGTAGATTGGAATTAGATCAACCAAATCACATCGGAAGAAGGGATAAAGGCTACCAAGCACTCTAACAGTAACAGGCTCCCTGGCCCAGGTGACCTGCCTAACATCCATTACAAAATCTTCTCAAACATTTCGGTCTCTAGAATCGTAAAGATGTTCAATGAGTTTATAAGCGGTGGGACATGTCCAAATTCCTTAACTACCGCAAACATAGTTGTGATCTCCAAAGAGGGCAAAGATCCATCAGATTGTAAGAGTTACCACCCGATATCGCTCCTGAACTTGGACATTAAGTACTATGAAACCTCCTTGCCAACAGACTAAATGTATACTTAGCAGATCAAGGTCACCCGGACCAGGTCATCAAGCTCTTGATAACTCTAGACGAATAAAGTTAACACACGTAGAGCACAACTCTAAAACCCCAGCTATGCTCCTATGCCTAGACGCCGAAAAGGCTTTTGATATAATCAACGATTAAGAATGGTCAGGGCTCCAATAGACTCCCCATTACAAATGGAACCAAACAAGGGTGCCCCCTCTCTCCAATTATTTTTGTCATGACAATCGAACCACTTGTGTCCCATATTAGACTAAATCAAGATATTTCAGGTATCAATGTAGGCAATGACAAGCATAAAATAGTTATATACGTGGACAACGTCCTCCTCGCAATCACAGAGCCGACAGTGACATTGCCTAATCTCTTTCCTACTCTGGGATATTTTGGTAAATGACCAGGCTATGAATAACCTGAAATCGGTGCCTCTCAACATCACAATTCCCAAACATTCTGTCAAACTAATACAATAAAACTTTGACTTCAAGAGGGGAACAGACGGTATCAAATACCTAGGGATCTTTATTACGCCATACATCTCTTCCCTATATAAATATGTGGACTTGCTCAATTTTTTTTAGGTTCTTGAGGGAATGGAGGAACAACACTAAATCCTAGATTGGCCAAATAGCGATAGTGAAAATGTATTACACTTCCAAATTTTCACACCCTAACCATACAGGTATAGCAACCTACTCTAAAAAAAAAAAATACAGAAAGAAATTAATAGTTTCATATGGAACGCTAATAAGCCAAGGGTAAAAATATCGATATTGTACAGACCGAGATTAGGAGGTGGTTTTGCGGTAGCAAATTACTACAAAGCATCTCACCTAGGCCAGCTTGTTCAGTGGCACTCTGAACCAGGAACCCGTAAATGGGTCGGTTTAGAATCTTTCTACACTAAACCTCTTCCAATAAGGGACATGCTCTAGCTCCCAAGATCCAACAGACCATCCACTATCTCCAACCACCCCATATTGACACTCATACCACTTGTGGGATATTAAGCCTTCCATCTTGCAAATATTGGCATCACTATTCTCCCCCATATTAGACCACCCATGGTTCCTCGAGGCCAAGGACACAAACAGGCAACCACTTGGAGGGCAGCAGGCCTTTTCAGATACCATCACTTTATTTCCCGAGGCACAGTAGAACAGTTCAGCTTTTTTTCAGGAAAAGTTTGAAATCACAAACGCTGAATTCTTAACCTTTATGCAGATCCAATATTATATCAACTCTAACACTCCAAACCCCAAAACACAATCTGAAGACCTCTGCTGCGACACAAGTAACAATAGCAAAGGAATCACATCTGCTATCTATTGACTTCTAGTCCCAGCAAACTGGGACACGTGATACGTGATACATAAAGCTTAACACCCTGCAGACGCACTTACTAGAATTCCCTCCTTCTGTCTCTGTACGTTCTCCCTACCTACCAATTAGATTGTAAGCTCCTCGGAGCAGGGACTCCTTCCTTAATGTTACTTTTACAGTATGTCTGAAGCACTTATTCCCATGATCTGTTATTTATATTATTTGTTATTTATATGACATGTATTACTACTGTGAAGCGCTATGTACATTTATGGCGCTATATAAATAAAGACATACAATACAATACAGGGCCCAGTGGGAGGCAGATAGGCCATAAGCTAGACCTGAAAGAATGAGGAGGTATCTGTGAGGCAACGGCTCACTTGTCCATATGCACTACTATTAAAGAAAATTCATACATGCTTCTTTGCCGTTGATATCACACCCCCCAGAGGTTGCACTTAATCTACCCGGCTGTTCCCCCCCCCTCTGCTGGTGGGATTGTGGCCAAACAGGTTCTATACTCCATGTTTGGTGGTCGTGTCCCAAGATAGTCTACCTACGGCATGAGATTTTTTTTTTCTCCCTCGTAGAGGCAGTTACTGGTTTAAAAATAACTAAAGAGCCACTTATCGCCATCCTGGGTTAACACTAGAAAGCATAGATAGACAGTTGGCAAAATTGGTGGCACATCTTTTTGTAGACAAAGTGCAACATTGCAAAAAAAATTGAAAAACGTGGATCCTCCACCTCTCACCCTCATTGTAACATGTTTGGGAAAAATCACAGCCTATCTGGGAGGCACCATACTGAGATATGGAAAAATGTGGGGCCCTTGGTTACAGTACTTGGGGGCTACTCATATAGCTAACCGAACTATCACACCATAGAGCCATGTTGACCCAAACCAAAAGGATCACTATGTGACGAATTGTATGCAAGTTAAGCAAATGATCTTGTTGACCAAATTCTCCCCCCCCACACCCCACAGTTCTCTTCCCTACCCCCACTTAATTAAAAACAAGAAGGCTAGAAACCTTAACCAGTAATGGCTATTAGGCCACAGACTGGCCCCTGGAATCCATAAGAGCGGCACAGTTATATGCATGACGTTTTCTTTTGAACCCATTTCTGTATAAAATAACATGCAATGTGTACTGATATGTAGGTATGTAATGAGGAATACTGCCATCTACCAATAAAAATAAAGTTATTAATAAATGTTTTAAATACATATAAAAATACATAAATCGCCTACCTGGAGATTTACCCCTGAAACATATTATGCCCATTGGTTCACTTTGGCCCTAGGATGGACTGGTCTTTCCAACTCTGGTTTCTAATGGAGCTGAGTAAATCTACTCTTTCCTTTCATTCTTCACTTGATATTTTAACACTTTAGAGCAAGGGTGCGCAAACTGAGCGCTTGATTTTTCCGGGAGGGCGCAGCGGATGCAGAGGCCCTGCGCTCTTTCCCAAGGCATTTAAATAAAATGCCGGGGGAGATCGTGAGGCGTCTGTAACGTCACTTACCTTGTCTCCGGCGACCCGTCGCCATGGCAATGCGGTGCCACGTGATGTTGAAGTGACATCACGTGACCCCGCAGCTTAATTTGACGCCGGAGACATGGTAAGGAGGGGGCCCGAGCAAGGGGGAGAAGTGTAGACTGGGGGGCGCAAGGGAAAAAGATTGTGCACCCCTGCTTTAGAGAACAGGATCCCGCCGCAAAGACACTTTCATAGTCATATACTGTACATCCCCAAATCCCAAATGTTAACTGAAACACATTAACAACCATTTTGTATTAGATCATATTTTCTATAACCCGCATATTATATGTTTTTTTGTTCTTGCACATTGTTAATCTCATTTATATCAAATGCAGTTCTGCCTCTAAATGAATGCCAAAAGCCACTTGGCACATGTACATTAGGGCTCCGCTTCTCGGCGACCCGCCAATACGGCGGTACCAAGAAGGGGGGCCGCCATATCTGAGCATGTGCAGAAGGGGGGAGCGGCCGAGGTCGCGCATGCGCAAAAGGGGGATCGGCCGAGGTCGCGCATGCGCTTGCGCAGATGGGGGAGCAGCCGAGGTCACGCATGCGCAGAAGGGGGATCGGCCGAGGTTGTGCATGCGCAGATGGTGACCAGCCTTTTGACGCATGCGCAGAATAGGGGAGCGGCCAAGTTCGCGCATGCGCAGAAGGGGTTGGAAAGACTGAAAATGGCCGTGGACATAGCAAATGCTATGTTCCGCTTTTCGGCGATTTTCGCTTTCCAGCGGCGGCCTAGAACGGAACCTGCCATATGAGTTGGGCCCTATTGTAGTAATTTATCAAAGTACTTTATACAAATCCTAATCCTCTCAGTGGAACGATGCTTTAAATGCTATTTAAAAAATACTCTAAGGGTTTCTCTCCCCACCCCACCCCTTTGCCCCCTTCATGGCACTGTACTGTATTCAAGAGATGCATAGAACTACAAAACACAGTGATTTTCTACCAAATCCATACAAGAGTGTCTCCTTTGTGGATTGGGTACTTATTTGGCGGTTTGATACATTCAATGAAAACATCATATTCTTGGTTCTTCTTACTTGGTCCGCGGGGTTTGTTTTTCCTTCTTCCACACATCCACGAGATGAAGCAGGACACGTGGCTGAAGAGAATGAGCGGTGGAGGCAGAACGAGCTTGTCATGGTAGACCATGATGAAGTGATAACGCTGGAACTTCCACAGGATGGTGGACATTGCTTTTCCTTGCCGATAGACATTGCTACAGCGAGAAATAAAGAGAAAAAGCATCTCATGTGCACTACTGCAGGTATCGCCTGCTCCTTCGTAATATAATATTATATATGAGTTAGCCGGGTTTCTCCTGTGTGAATAGAGGGTGTCTCCCATCTTCAAGGAGTAAGGCCACAAATAAGCGTTCCTTTTATCACATAAAAGGTAAGAGTAAGGTGGGAATAACACTATGTGACTTTAACGTGAATTAAAATGAATGAAAATGGGTGTACAGTATATGAAATTAAAATGATAGTTAAACATCGATTGGGCCTCAGTTGAACACTTGGTAGGGTTCTCCATTGCCCTGTTTTTCCAGACAAATAAATAATCTTTTTATGGGATACGCACCCTCCTTTCTACTTTTTTGATACCTACAGTAGTGCTCTTCCAGTTTTTCTTCTTCTCTACTAGCCTACCCCTTGGATGGTAGCGCACCTGGGGACCCCTCACCTTTGGATGGAAGCACACCTGGGGACCCCTCACCTTTGGATGGAAGCACACCTGGGGACCCCTCACCATTGGATGGAAGCACACCTGGGGACCCCTCACCTTTGGATCGCATGGACTGTGCAGCACTCGGAGTGAGTCAATCGCTTGCTACATGTTCTCCTGTTCAGGACTTTATTTAGACAATTGGTACGTTATAGGGTGTTATTATGCTCAATCTTCCTGGTGTTATTGTTAACAACAGCGTCACTTATTAGTCAGCTTACCATCCGGGACTGCAACCCAGTACCTGTCTTCTATCAAGTTTATGTTTAGGGGTCCCCCCTACAAGTATCTGGTTATTCATTCATTCATTTATCCTACTGTTGGGGTCTTTAGCATTACGCAGTCACATGGACTGCAAAGAGATGTCATGGCAGCCGAGTGGGTAACAAGCTTATTGTACCCATGGATTGGTTATGGCCACATCACCGGGTTTAGAAAATTTCACAGTGATGTTATAGCAGAGGCATAAAGTCCGCACAGGGCAAAGCAGCATCTGCAGTGTAGAATAAACAAGCTTCATCCTTGTTGTAGGAGAACAGTCTGCCAGAGACCTTGTTTATTGCGTAGATACGGCAAGAGATACATATGCACAGCCAGACCAGAGTCTTGTTAACATAAGCACTGAATCTTATCCTTACAGTTCTATATTTATAGCAAAGGAAAAACAAGGCATATTCGTACAGTTACACAGTGTTCCTCGGCACTGGGCGTTACTTGCAGTTTCACAAATTAGCATATGTTCTTGCAGAGAGATAAACTAAAATATAGACAAGACAGAAGAACATGTGTATGCCATTTCAAGTATGAGAGCCTCCTACAGTACTCCCATACCAGAAGGATAAACAGTTAGAGAGAGTTCTGTGGTTAAGCTAAATAGAACATAAGCTTTCCTGCAATACATTCACAGTCCTTAAACAGCTGCTTTTATCCTTTTATCCGTAATACAGTGCTACTGCAAAGTAAGAGTCTGAAGTTTTATTCTACAGCAGTATGGCTACTAAACTGGTCTTAGAGATCTTGCGAGCTGGAAAATGGACCCTGATATATGGTAAATACATGAAAAAGCGGAAAGAAACATCATATTTCTTTTCTTTCCCAGCAATGTTGCTATTCATTAATGACTCACCGGTGAGGAAGTTACCGCAACTCAACGGGGGCTCTGAGAGTAGAGGCCCGAGCAGTGTGATAGCTAGTTACAAGTACTGAGTACAAATGTATCACCAATAAACGTAACCTTGTGGCTATATATGTCATGGAAACAGTAGCACAGCTGTTATATAATCATTAACATTTTTTACATAAGCCTAAGGCCGCGCTTATAGTGACGGCGACGCGACGTCGCCTGAAAACAAATGCATTATCGCTGCCGTGTGCGCTTATAGTAAGTGCGACGGCGACAAAGCGACGGGGCAACGTGATTTTTGGTAGCCGTAATTATTTGATTTTTCAGGGGCTGTCGCCTCATGTGACAGGCTCTGAACCAATCAGGAGCCTGGTCGCCCGCGACGCTGCCGCAAAGCGAAATACAACTTTCGCTTGCGGCGACGGCTGACGGCACGGCCTAAGGCTGAGCTTATAGTGCAGGCTACATTGACGGCAATGCGACCGGTGACGTCACCCGTCGGCTAAGTTGTAATTGAGTGTTTGCGATGTCGCTGGCTGCAAGGGGCAGTGACGTCATGTAGAGGCCATGTGATTGGCTTATTGCAGTCACGTGGTGCGGCCGTCGCGGTAAATATCAAATCTATTGACTTCAGCGATTTAGGTCGCTGTGTCGCGGTTGCGCAAACTATAGGTGCACATGACGGATTACATCTACTTGCTTTGGCACTGCGCGCTTTCGCCGGCGCTATAAGCGTGGCCTAAGATACTTTAGTAAAGTGACTTGGGTTTTAAAAGTAGAAATATCCTCATTTGCACAAACATTGAATAAGGAACGTTGTATGATCTTCTCAAATAAACCAGGAAACGGAAAAATAATTGTGAATTTATTCTGCAACTGGAAATGGTTTTACTCATCGCTTTTACTACGTAAATAACATTATTCTACATAAAATAATGGTGACATATTTACAGCGCAAAGTGCATTAAACATTGGTATTTTAAATACGGTACTCATATCTGAAGTTACAAAAACATTAAGTATGTATATATGGGCTTTTACTTACTTGAATATGGCAATGAGAAGATTAACCATAATGATGTACTGCACAAAAACATAAACAGCTTGCAGAAAGGGCGTCAGCCAGGTGCCAGGACCGCAGAGTTGAGGAACAACTGAGTTATTGGCGCACACTTTAGAAACAGAGAACAAGAATGAATGTGTCAGCATGAACAGCGCTAGGTGATTCTGTTAGTCAAATGGGGTATCACTGATATACAATGTAGGCAGGTGGAGGCTAGAAAGTTTGTCCCATGAAGCTCACAGATCAAATTCCTTAGCCAATTAAAAAAAAAAAAAAAAGAATATTTTGTAGCGCTTTGCTTTTTCTTTTTTAACAATTGATTGCTGCAAACATGACATTTCTATTGAATTCTTTCCTCAATTAGGCACAAGTCCCTAACAAGTCCAATATTTACATCATATTGCTACTTTATATTATGTTCCGGGATAAACTTACAAAGCTCATAAATATGGCTTACTTAATTAAACAACCATTAAAGGAGCAATCCATGCAATATCCTGAATATGTGGTTTTTTTTTTTTTTTTTAAATAAATCAGTTCTGTAGAATTAGAATTTGTATTGGTTTACTTACTGCATTTAAAAAAAAAATGTCAACTCTTAATGCACATTTTTAATGAGTTAATATACTGAGCATCCTTAGATTTCTATAGCAGGTTTTAGCCCTCCTCCCCAGCAGTGCAAGATATTTGCAGCACTTTCCTGCTTGTGATCATTTGTTGCCAATATTCCCAGCGGTTTGAGCTGCAGACCGTAACATTAGATAATGTTACCTTAGTAATATAAGGATACATTGTAGCGGCTGCTGAGTTACACTGACTAAATGATTGATCGCAACTGAAAGGCTGCCATTAAGTGAGCCCTGCTAAGCAGGATCTTTGCCGATTGCTCACGGGAGAACAAATCGGTCGTCAGCTTATGTAATTCGTTTTCAATAAAGGTATATAAGTGCAGCGCGGACTACCTCGGAACGTGGTAGTGATACTATTGTTTGGCTGAGGGCATTTTCCACTTTATTTTAACTCTAGTTTTTGCGTCTGGCTGAATCTTCAACTTCAACTTCAACGCATGCGCGCACACTTACCATCTACCTCATACGCGTACATTTCCCCATACGTCATCCAGTACGGCTGAAATACAATGCCTTTAGCAAAAGACCAAGACGGTGTCTCCTGAGGATAGAGAATTGCCTGTCTTGGGACGCCAAAGGAGATGACAACAACGGCCATTATGACCACAATGAAAAACATTTTTGTCATCTAAAATGAAGAAGAAAAATGCAGTTAGGAGACTCTGAAGTGGGAAGAGACATTTTGTTCGGAGATTTTCCTGCACGCGCAGATACAAGTCGCAATGCCGTCTGAAAGTCCAAAAATATGTTTTATTTAAAAAAAAAAGTCGCTTTCAATTAAAGAAAATGGGCAACATTTAAAATGTACTAACCCCTGACACAAGCTATATGTGTTTAATATTTTAAATGGTAAATAAAAATACCACTTGTGGTGCATTTGCATGTCTCAGAGTGGTCTGCAGCCCTGTCTTATACCCCCATTATCGCTTAGCAAACAGTGCTTCCAGTGCAGCCAGGGATTCTGGGTAATGACTTGCAAATGGGCATAGTAATTGTTACTTTTTGTACACACCATAACTCATCATTTTTTTAATGTTTGGGTATATTTTAAATGCAATTTGTTGAAACACATACAGAACATTAATCTTTGAAACAAGCATTAACATGTTAGACATATATACACTGTGTGTATGTGTGTATATGTATGTGTATGTGTGTGTGTGGTGTGTGTGTATGTATGTACGTGTATAGTGTGTGTCTACCCCCAATAAATAAATACAAATTTGTATCAGTTTTGTCTCCTTTGTTTGATCTCATATACGTTTCTCAATGTAAATAATACTGAAACTTACCATTTTTCCGATCATTAAAACATAAGGTCCGGCTTCTTGATTTACATTTAAAACATCCAACAGTCTCACGAACCAAAAAATAATGTTGAGGCAGTATATCAACCTTCCAACAATGAAAACACGATCCTCATATAAATCGCGGTCATTCCCTAGCTCCCTGGTGCCAAATCTCAGCCCAAAGCCAACCAGGAACGTGATTATGGCAACAATGTCGCTTAGATTTAAATAACTGCTGAACCAGACTCGAAGCTTCTGGCTAATTTTGCCGGCTTCTGACAGGAAGATCTGGGAAAGAAAGAAATGTCGGACTCAGCTGATTATGATCAAGTATTTGATTATAAAGACAGGGACTACAACAGCAAAGGCATACTAGCAAACTACCCTGGGTATTAAAACCAGCCCCGTACCAATTAAAATAGGGATTCTAAACAGAAGATTAAAAAAAAAAAGAAAGAGAAGCGTAATTTATTGGTCGCCTGATGGTGCAAGAGTCCGAGAGAACCTGAGTATTGGGGGCTCATTCTATATCAGCCAAAGCGGCCGATCGGGGGGCTTTTTGGACGAACTTCCTCATTTGCTTTGTCAGGGAATTTCGGTTGGAAATGGCACGATCGGCCTGTATAGAATTAGCACTGTAGTTTAAAACAGGAATCTGTTTCTGGTGCGCACTGGCGTCAGAGAGAGGCCCGGTGCGGGGGAGAGAGGGATGCCTGCAGCTGGGGAGAGCCGGGGTGCGGCGGCAACCAGAGGCTCTGGCAGCCGGACAAAGAGGTTAGGCCCAACCTCTGGCGGGGGCCTAACTTCCAGTGCCAAGACGGCCGAGACCCCTGCAGCCACCGGGCCCGGGACACTTGTCCCGACTCCCCCCCCTGTTGGCGGCCTTGAGAATAATACTGTAGTTAAAATTGGTTAAAAAAACAGACGTGCCCTAATAAATATAGCGAACAGAAATCTAAAAAAAATCAAGTGCAAGACAAAATTTATGATATACGTCCCATGCCTGTGGCAAGAGTAAAGGTTCACTCCCCCTCTCTCCTGTGGGAAGAAATCTCTCAATAGAGAGAGGACGTACTAATTAAATAGAAGTGGGTGAAGTGGGTGAGCTTAAAACTACTTTAGGTCCTTTTGGGAGGTCTGTGACCCTCTCCTCAGTTTTAAGTAGGGATGTACCGGGTTTGAAAAAATAATGGGTACCCGGGGTCAAAAAAAGAAAAATTACCTGGCCGAGTAGGTTTGTGGGGCGGTGGGAAGAGAGCTGTATGTGCAGAGCGGCAGCAACAGAGGAGGAGGATGACAGCGTGCAGTGGAGGGAGAGGAGGCCGGCAACAGATGAGTACAGAGGACCGCGGGAGCGGAGCACGGTGGCAGAGCAGGACAGCCGGGGGGAGAGGAGCGCGCTCCAGTTGTCCGACCCTGAAGTCTTCTACAGACTGGCTCTGCTACAGTGCAGCTCCTCCCCGGCCATTCTGCTGTACTCCCATGATCTTCTGCCCTCTTCTCCGGCTGCCGCCAGCTTCCTCCTCCTCTACCAGCCTCCATCCTCCTCTTCTGCTGCCCTGCTCCTGCCATTCTCCGTCCTCCTCCCGCTGCCCCAGAGGAAGGGGGGTGACTGAGGAGGAGGACCGAGGGAGCAGAGCGGGATGGAAGTAGCCAGTACCTGGTCCCAGCGCTCTGTGCCAGGTCTGGGTAATTTCCGGGTAGTAAAAATATGGTCGAGTATGCCAGATACCAGGTAATTTCCAGGAACATCACTAGTTTTAAGCTCCCCCAGCCATCCCACTTTTCATTAGCAAGTTCTGGTATACACATGTGAATGAGTGGTCTATTGAGAGATTTCTTCCCCCAGGAGAGAGGGGCAGTGAACATTTGCCGTTGCCCCAGGCATGGGCAGTATATCATATTTTTTCAAAGAGCACCATATCTCATACATGGCACATACAGTGCATCTTACATGTTAACCCTTCAGGCACACATCCCATTCTGTTGGCTATAGTTTTGTTTGGTTTCGTCTTCTCTACACAGTGGAAGAAATACAAAAGACAGTATAACACTGGTAGTATAGGACCAGCTGTGAGGGTCATACCTTGTTGTGGTGGAGTCTTCAAATGTTTAGGCGAAAGGATTTAACTAAATGACCCATACTTATGAGAACAAAAAACAGATCGTATTGAACTAACTAATTTGTCACATTGGATGTAGCACTGGCACCTGGTTGTCTATTGTTGTATTCTTCATGTTACTATCTCAGCAGCAATCCAATCGCCACAAATAAATATATAGTAGATGAAGTGGGGTTGGAGCTGGCTAAGAGTGTGAGCATATAGAATAATTTCCTTAGTATATGTTCCTTTATCCAAACCTACAGTTCAATTTTTTTTTTGGGGGGGGGGGGGGAGAAATAAAATGAATTGTAAAATATTTTTTCCCTGAAGCATAAGCCACTCATTAGTGGTAGAAATAAGGTTTCATCTCTTGCTGATCACGCTTATGCTCCTTTGAAGTTGAACCCTTCCTTTTGCCATGTATTTTGCCAACGGTTAGCGCGATGCTCTGAAATGAGTTAATAAAGAGGGTTATCAGAGCTTCGGGTTTTCGGACGCACCTCCCGTATTTTTTCCACACCGGTGCTAAAGATGAAGGCGATAACGATCCATTCCTGAACCGAAGGCAAACTTTCCATTTTCACCAGGACCACAAAGGTGTAAAGCATCAGAAACGCCAGGTACGCCAACTAAACAGCGGCAAAATAAGCATAGATCGGACATGTTACAGGACTGCGTCAACGGTGAATGGTATAAAAAAAACTGGACACGATTACAATGCCTATCCCACGCTACCGAATATGCTTCTTCATTCGGGAAGGAAGAACAAATTGGCAGCGCGTCGCGATATGAACAAAGGGCTGGAGTGCAAAGAAAGTATTTAACACATAGCATTAATGATGCCGGGAATAAGAGTGGGTAGTTGTCCTGTTTTTTGGTGTCTCACGCAGTTACTCAACAAATTAGTTTTTATTCACTGGTGTGCCGGTTTCCTGTACTTCATCCCAGCGCAGTGCTCCGCTTCCCTCCCCAGAGGTTTCCTTCTGATGCAGGGAATAAGCTTCCAACGCATTTCACGCCTCCAATAGCACTTGTCAGAGAGTGCATCATTATTCCCCTGTTTCATAAAACATTACAAACTCAAATATTGCTAAAAAAAAAACTAAAAAAAACCACACCGTTATCCCTCTGTGTCAGTGTAATAGCGTCTGTTGCATCAGTTTGGATCCGTTTGTACCACTAAATAATTTGGTTAGTGGTTAGTAGAGGAGCGAGGGGAGGAGATAGTCTGCACAATATTAAAAGGAGATGTTTTAAACTTTGAGCCTAAACTGATGCAGTTCCCTTCTCACGTCAGTGCAATCTGCAAGGTTTAGGTGGTGTTTACTTCGGCCGATAGGAGATCTTAATCAAATGTAATTAACAAGATTAAAAAGCTTCGTCCATCTGCAGCTGGCGCAAATTGATGCAGATGTGCACTCCGTATTATGGAGACATCAAAAAAAAAAATCTTGATACAATATCTCCAATACGGCAAGCGTTTTGGAGAAGGAATTCACCGTCTGTAAACTCTTAGTATATAGGAGGAAAGTATTACAATGATTATTTTGCAGAGGATGTATGGTCTGTTCACACTGATATCACTACATCCAGTATTCAGTATTGACCATATAAAGCAACAGGCCTGCCTCTAATTAATACTGTATATTATCATAACGGGATTGGAACGGGGGGGGGGGTTATCCAAAGCTCAACCGTGTTATTTTCTGCTCCGAGGACCCCTGGTGTTACTGCCTGCGGGCATTTAAATGTCCATCCAATAGGATGCTTCAACGCATGATATTTCGGTCTCCAATTGGCCAACGAGATCAGCAAGATTTGATGGCCATTTTTAGGGGCGTAGATATAACCCGCACTCTTGGGGGGCTCGCTCTCCCTCTGGTATGCTGCGGCTGACAGGGGGACAGACTGGGACCCCAGTGGTTGCTGGCGGGCCGGCGGCCGCACAAAGCAGTTGCCGCCGGGCCCAGCTGTCCCCATGCTGCAGGTTTCTCTCCCTCACGCTCGCGCACACCAGAACACGTTGACGTTGTCGCGCCGGAACACGCTGATGTTGGAAGCTCTGTGTGGGACAGTGTGTGAGGGAGAGAAGCCTGCAGCAGGGGAGAGCTGGGCCCAGCGGCAACTGCTTTGTGCGGCCGCCAGCCCGCCAGCCACCACCGGGTCCCAGCCTGAGACCAAGCTAAGTTGGGGTATTTATTATGTATTGGGGAGGGGTGTGTGTATTTATTATGTATTGGGAAGGGGGGAGTATTTATTGTGTATTGGGGAGGGGGAGTGTATTTATTGTGTATTGGGGAGGGGGGTGTATTTTTATTATGTATGGGGTAGGGGTATTTATTATGTATTGGGGAGGGGTGTATTTATTATGTATTGGGGAGGGGTTGTATTTTATTTTGTATTGGGGAAGGGGTGTGTGTTTTTATTATGTATTGGGGAGGGGTTGTATTTTATTTTGTATTGGGGAAGGGGTGTGTGTTTTTATTATGTATTGGGGAGAAGGGTGTGTTTTTATTATGTATTGGAGAGGGGGGTTTGTTTTTATTATGTATTGAGGAGGGGTGTATGTTTTATTATGTATTGAGGAGGGGTGTATGTTTTATTATGTATTGAAAGGGGGGGTGTATTTTTTATTATGTATTGGTAGGAGGGGGAGAGATCATGAGAAGGGGAGAGAGATGATGAGGGATGATGATGATGATGAGGAGGGATGGGGAGAGATGAGAGGATCAGGGAGAGGATGGGGGATGGAGAAAAAGAAATACAGTCAATATTAATATTAATGGAGCTCTGAAATTTATTTGCCCAGGGGCCCACGCATTTCTAGCTACGCCACTGGCCATTTTGTTTTCCCACTGGAAGGGGAAGAATACCAATAACTTTACTGGTAACTATCTCGGGAACTGGGGGATCTTCGTGGCTGAAAATAACAAGCTTTAAGGCTTCTTATTTTATATACCTCTGTGCAGTACAACGACCCTATTTTAAGAAGCCATGTCTAACTTACTGTGTTGAACCAGAATTTCACTATAGGCGCGTTGTAAAAGGCATAATATTTCCGTGCAAGTGGAAGACGTCTTGGTTTTCCTTCATTCATTTCAGATTTTACTTCAGCACCGTCAGAAATTGTGACTTCTTTAAATAACTCCTAGAATACATATAATGAACATTTTATTAAACAGGGGGTTATATTGCGCTGGATACACCTTAGATTATAAGCAGGGCCTGGTCTGGCAGGCCCCATTTCCCAACCTTCCTGTTGTGTAAACCCTTCAGGGCTGGAGGAGACTGAGACACATTGCTTGGCAATGCATTGCAGGCCTTTGAAAGTATTCATTGTATTTCTATGGAAAATACCATATGTGACGGTCACCGTCCCCCTGTATGCTAGTGTGAAGTGCAGTACTGTATGTGTGCTTTCCAGCGTGGAGGCGGTTAAACTCCTCTGGAGAGGCTAGCTGCAGGTGCAGCTAAATAGGGAAGACAGAACTACTGATTGAACAGGGGTTTAAAAGGCAGTCAGTCAGCTGCCAGCTGAGAGAGACTTTCCCCAACCAGGAAGGAAGCTGGTTGGTCCAGTTCCCCAGGCCTGCTGGGACCTACACCCAGGAAGAGACTCTCCATGAAACTAAACAAACCCTGCTGAATGTGGGACTCGTCTTCAAGGAACTAGCTTTCCATAGTCTGCTGAGGGAGCAGAGATGTCCTGTCAGGGCTGCTGTATCCAGAGCCATTTTCTGGACTCTCTTGGCACCGAGTTCCCACAACCATATACTGTAGGACTTGATATTACGTTTTCTATACATGAATGTATTGTTAAAGCTGGAAACTGGGCTTAGCCAGCCACGGTGTTCGCCAGACACTGTTGTGTAGTTAGTCTCCCAAAGGGGAGTAGGTTTTTATTTTATGATTTGGTTTACCTTAAAGGGACAGGGTGCCAATTTGTTTTGATGTGGAAAATAAACCACTGAAGGTTAAAGCCTAAAAACATACCGTTGGACTCTTACTGACCCTACCGCGAGGCCATCCTGCCACACATATTATATTACCGCTCTGAGTCAGGTGAAGGCCCTTAAATATACAAGAACACAGTATGGACTCTCTAAAGAAGCAATCTGCACTGTTTGATTTGTTTTCTTCTTTTTAATTATTGATCTGGGTGGTCTTCTGGTACAGTACTGCACTTGTTCCTAACCAGGATACCCCTCAGTTTTGGCGTTTTGGCCAGTGACAAATAGAAAACAAATGGCTGACAGGAAGCTGCTGGTGGCCATCTTGAAAAAGTGCAAATGTTTTCTTCTGAAAGGGGCGATTGCTGTTTTAAACATAGAATAATATTTATTTCTGTGGTAGCCCCATGCTTACATTTCTCACCACTGACCTAATACGTTCTCCAATATGTCTTGAGATCACAGAAATCTGGATAGAACGCGCTTTTCCTTGGGTACTTACCAGATTTATGCCTTCTGATGAAAACTTAACTTCCTCTTTGTTCTCCACTGACATTCGGTGGTCGTCCTGAGACTGTGGGATGTGGGACATTTGTGCCCTGGTTTTGTATTCCAACATTGGTATGATTGGGGGGAGCAAAATGCTTAAAATTACCTGCAAAATCCCGACATGTTTAAATATGCGTTAAAAACACATTTTACAATTGGCTTTTTTTAGAACAACAAAGGAACCATGTCCCTCTATTTCTCAGTATGTGTGTATACCTGTATATAAAAAGATATTTGAAATAACTCTCATAGAACAATCTTTAGCACTTATTAGCAATAATAGAAAACACTTGTGCCTGCAATTAATTTGAAGGTTTTGTCTGACCATGGTGGACTGTTGACCTTTTCGGAAACTCCCGCTGAAGATCAAACTCACCATTATTTATCTCAAATTGTACTGATATCCTGGGAGGAAAGACTGGAGTCTGCCTTCCACTTAAGCTCACACGCATTTATCTGTGAGTAATGTTTAATACGTATACACAGAGTTTCTAGGTTTAAGATTTGTTAAATGGACAAACTTAAATGCAACTCAGGTCAAAAATCAATGCAACTTGTCCACCATGGATCCAAACTCTTGTAACAATTGAATGTGATTGACTCTCAGATATATTACAATTTCAAGCCTGACGATTTCTGCAGCTCATAACTTTCGGTTTTCACTGAATAGATTGAAAAATGTTAATGAGATGTAATGCATTTATTAGTAAGAAGTAAACAAATTAATTCATTTCTTTCCAAGAGAAATACTGTGGGAGCATAGAGCAAAACCCGACCAACAAAACGACCCCAACGACGACAGAATCCTACCTACCTTGTACCAGGAATTCTTCCTCATGTTCAGCCTACCCATCCACATGTCAGAGAGCAGCATTTGTGTACAAGTGTGGGCCACAAACAGTCGGAGTCTTGAAGAAACTGCTAGTTTAAGGCAGGTAGATTTGCTCCAGTTGTTGAGTTCGTACGTCACTAGCTTCATTGCCATTCTTTCATTCTGCCGAAAGGACTTATCTAGGAGTTCTACTGCCAAATGCCCAAATTCCCTAGGGGAGAGAAGTGCAAAAGATTATTATTATCATTTATTTGTAAAGGGCCAACATATTTAGCAGCACAAAGGGGGGTACAGGTTCTGCAGTATGCAACTCCCAGAAAAGTTTCTATTATCTTATATATTATGTATTTTGGAAAGTTGTCTGCCTGTTCCCTATGCATTGGGACAACTCAAGATATTGTAACCACATTTTGCATGATGGTTCCTGAGATCAAGGAGCAAGTTTGTGTCTGTTTGGATACATTCTATTTTTAATTCTACGAGTTATTACAATTTCTCAAGCAAGTCAGCCACTGGATGTTGTACCTGGTAGGCGACATCTTACTGGTGACATCATAATGCACATAGCCTGTTGGCAGATAAGGAGGGTCCTAATAGCTACAGTATAAAGTTTACACAGAAAGCAGACGATGAAAGAGAGGAAGTCAGTTGGCGCGTGAGGGTAAAGTTAGAACGCTGGAGAAGGGGAGAGAGGCGGAAATAATTGGGGGCATAATAAGGCATTAAAGGAAAGTGATGGGAGGGAGAGAGATTGGTTTCTTAGAATTACCGAGTAATGCCGTGTACTTTCAGCTAACGTAACTACACTGCTATAAAATTATTACACGCTATTACATTGCTATACAAAATACATATTGTACCACTGTCCACAGTGCTGAAGCCTTCTTGTTTCCAATGACACCAAATCAAAATCACATACTTGGAATATTCCTTTAGTTTATCTGACGCATCATCGATGACGTCACACTGTCCCGCCTCATGGGACATGGCTCGATAGAGCTTTCTGGCGACTAAAGCTTTAGCCATGGACTCTCCCCCGTGCTGCCAAAAGAAGAGCGCCATCTTCTGCCTCCTCATTAACACGGCCCACACGAGCAGCTCGTTGAAGGGATACGGGAAGGGTCTTGTGTCCGGGTCCTCTGTCTCCAGGATTTCATTTCTGCCTGATTTTTCGGTTGCTTCCCTAGCAGTCATATCAACCTGCTGATAAAGAAACATCCACTTTTCATTACGTTGCAACTCTTTTAGAACAATGTAGAATAACCCTTTGAATATCAGACTCCCAATACCCCAGTAGGTCTTCCAAAAGTATTTTGGGTACCGGAGTTGATGTGGTATCTCTCTCTAGTTTTCAAATATCTGCCATAGTGACTAGTTGTATTCTGACTGATGTACTATGCCGTTTGTGAATGTTCTACTCAAGAATATTATAGCAAAGCTAAAGGAAAGCGCTTCAGACGTGTGTGTTCTGGGACTAAGCTCACTACTTACAGGAGCATCGTTCAACTGGGAACATTCTCTCCTGAGATCCAGTAAACATATAGTGGTTGAAACTGTGAAACACCTGAGATGTGATTCGATTGATAAAGACACCTTGTAAAAATAGACAATTCGGGTTGGCTATACTGTATATATGTTACTAAATTGTTCCGATTTCCCAGTATAGTTTCTACTTAATTAACTTTTTACAAATGTGAAAGCTACATAATGATCGTATAATATAAAGGCTATTTCCGTTATATAAATTGGGCTAAAACAACACTGTATATCCATCTATTTATCTGTCTATCTAGCTATCTCTATATACAGATGTGACACTAACGCTTTGCTTGCCATATAGTAGTACCTTGGGGTTGTAGGGTTGTGCTGTTTGAATAAAATGACCATGTCTTGTTTTCTCCTTTTTTTCTGCCCTTTCCAAAGATTTGTTATTTTCACACAGCAGAGAAGGGCTAACTGCAGCATTTCGGGCTGAATGCTAAAAAAAAAAAAAAAAAAATACAAGCATAACATAAAATGCCCACCATGATCATACTAGTAACACTATATCCCAGAATACCAGCCGCTGTTTAACGACACAGAAAAAGAAATGGAGAGATTATTTTTCAAATAAATTCCAGTAGTTATATTGGTCCCCAAGAAGAAGGTTGTCTATGAGATGAGATACTATGCCTTGTAATGGTCTGTAAGGGAGTCATGGAGTTAAACTTCCTTTACAGGGCAGGAAACTGCACTGATGTCAGGTTTCATGCAGGTGGGATGTGAAACTCCTGATTGAACAGGGGATAAAAAGCAGGAAATGAAACCTGTCCCTGTCGGAGTCTGTGGAGGAACACAGATAACAGAGCACCTGCCTGCAGGGATCCAGGTTTGTTGACCAGATGGGTTTGCCTGACAACACTGGGGAACCAAAAGTCCCACATAACAGAGAAGCCTGCACGGATAGGGCAAAAGATTTTCCTGGGAGCAGCAGGACTTCAAAGCCTGCAACTGGAGAAATCGGAGACGCCAGACCAGAATTAGTCAGATAAGACTATATATTGTTACCTGATATTGTTTTGGACTAGGAACTGTCCTACCCAGCCAGTCAGTTAGTTAGAATGGGTCGGAGTAATGTTTATTTAGTTTCCCTAAAGGGAATAGGTGTTTCTTTTATGATTTATGTTTTGCTTTAAAGGGGCGGTAGCCCCAATGTTTTAGTTGTTTTTGTGGAGAATAAAACCACTCATTATTATGGTTCACTCAGAAATGCATGTATGGACTCGTGTCTGTCCTCGCCTACAGGCCGCTCCGTCACATGGTGCATGAAGGGGATAACCCCCGTAACCGGCGCTCCAGAGTACAAGGTAGAAATTGATAACAATAAAGTCCATAATAACAATACCGGTAAGGCTATATCATAACCCCTCTGAAGCCAGCTTTGAAAAGGTGTAGAAATAAACACAGGTGGGGAGTGAATATGGCGAAGGGAGGAAGAAGTAACTGACCGGAACCCTCACAAGTGAAGTGAGAGACCGGAGAGTACTGAACATGTTGGCTCCACAACTCGCACTAATCCTGCTATCACACACTGGCCCGGGACGTCAGAATGGGTAAGTACTTAACTGTTCAGCCTCTGAGATAAGGGAAAACAGACAGGATTCCGGTTTATATGAGGTGTGCTCCAGCCAAAATATAGCAGTCTGATGTGAAGGGAGAAAGGCGATGCACCGCTCGCGGGTAAGAAGAACAAGGCGCAATCAACGGAAAACGGAGATTATTAAGCAAGCAGGGATAGACATGTCTATGGTGCACTCTGACGCGTTTCATATCCGACAGGTTACTTTGTCACATGGACCAACAAAGTTCTTTATAGGTGGACTTGTGCTTCCAGACAGTACATCTGAATACGAAACGTGGGAGGTCTCAGAAGCTTGGAAACTCGACGACATCGATGAAGAAGTTTCATGTGGCTGTTTCACAACCTGTAACCAGTGACGGATTAAGCTTTTTGCCACCTGTAGGCTGGGGGGGGAGGGTGGCCCTCCTCAGTGTACGATGTCATGACATCATGATGCTGCGTTGTCATGGCAACGTGACACATAATTATCAAAACCTGGCGTCAAGTGACGTGACGCTACAGGAGGAGGCTTGCTACAGAAAAGGTGTGACACACATAAATTGCCTAACCCTAAAACATTGCAGCTCTAGGTTATAATGTTCTCAGCAATATGGGGAATCCAACTCCCCACACGTAACAAACCTACTGTCCGGATATCAAATCAGATATGAAGCCATTTGAATACCTGGCTGAGGGCTTTGTACAGTGTCCGGAAGCGTTTCTTGGTGTAGCTGCATCGGAAGGTTCCTCCCATTAGATATTCAATGACAAGTCCGACGTCAATCAGAGTGATCTTATACCCCTTCGGAAGGTTACCCTGAAAAAGATTAGTTATAGATTTCTACAAGTTCTATTGTCGTGTTACTATGTACCCAAAATCAGAGAGCTTTGGATAAACTTGGACAGTTAATTTTTTTTACACACACGTGGTTTCAATTAATCTAAAATCTAAGATATGTATAAATAGTTATATAAAATATGTATAAATAGTTAGATAAGATATGTATAAATAGTTACATAAAATATGTATAAATAGTTATATAAAATATGTATAAATAGTTATATAAAATATGTATAAATAGTTATATAAGATATGTATAAATAGTTACATAAAATATGTATAAATAGTTATATAAGATATGTATAAATAGTTACATAAAATATATATAAACAGTTATATAAGATATGTATAAATAGTTACATAAAATATGTATAAACAGTTATATAAGATATGTATAAATAGTTAGCAATCATTCCAGCTGCTGGCTCCCTGCATAGCGATTCCCCTTTAATCTATAGAAGAAGAAAAGACCTATAAAATGACTTTCCTGTATGTTACTCTGTTGGATTAGCGCTATGGGTAGAGAATGGGCGAATATGCCCAAATGCGTTTCCCGGTGTAAAATCCACAAACGGATTTGGTCAGTTTTCATCCAAAGGCAGATTCATCAAAAACCGCCGTTGGATACAACCCCTGGCCGGACTGGTAGAATCCAATCCTCGGATTCAGCGATCCGTTGGCGGATTCTTGAGAACGGGTTGCGCGATTCGCAGAGTGGGATGGTAATATAATAATAATAATCAGAGCCGCGAAACGCGACTCACCCTTTTTGAGATTGATCCGGGGACCGAAGGAAACTGGAAGATCCGCTGCGGATCCAAACTCTACTGATGAGGGCAGGTCCAGCCCAACATCTGGTGCAAGGGAACGGTCTGCACATATTTTCTGCTCATCTTTTCGATAGTTAGAAGTAGATATGTGAATCTAGAGCAGCGGTAGCCAACGCCAGTCCTCAAGAGCTACCAACAGATCAGGTTTTCTGGATATCCCAGCTCTTCAGCACAGGTTGCTCAATCAGTCCCAGCTTCAGCAGAGGTAGCTTAAGCAGAGTCCCAGCTTCAGCAGAGGTCTTTCACTGAGCCACTGATTGAGCCACCTGTGCTGAAACAGGGATATCCTAAAAAACTGACCTGTTGGTAGGATTGTTAGGCACTGTACTGTGTATTTGCATCTTTGGATGTACCAATGGGCTCTGTCTGTGTTTCATGTTCTGTCTCTGGTTTTAAATATATATTGCCATGCTCAGTAGCACTATTCTTTGACACTTATGCGCATATATATATATATATATGTTGTGGTTATTTTGGGGGTTCAATATGAGCTTATAGGGGTCTTGCATGTTTTGTAATTCTTGTTCAGCTTGTCCTGGCTGAATTGGAGGGTGGCTCCTCCTTCCCTAGTTTGAAGCTCACCCGCTCCCACTTTTAAATGGTTAAAGCTTACTCCATTCCACCTTCCACACTCATGGGAACTTGCGTGCAGTATGATTGCGACAAATCTAATACAGAGTCCTTTTCCTGGTATTATACAGGTTAATAAGAGCTTCAATCAGACTTAGAACTATGCAACTAATTTTGACAGATTTATCATAAATCATTCTTCCTGGTAATGTACAGGTTATTAAGTATTTATATTAGTGTTAGGACCCTTGAGACGTGGTCTGCTTTGGAGGGGCTCAAGGGCTTACAACACTTTGGCCAAAGAGTTAAACTAAAAGACCATTTTATTCAAAAGATATCTAAATATATATATATATATATATTTAGGCACTGTACTGTGTATTTGTGTCTTTGGATGTAGCATTGGGCTCTGTCTGTGTTTCATGTTCTGTCTCTGGTTTTAAATAGGGTTGCTAGGTGTCCAGTATTGAACCAGACTGTCCTGTATTTGGGCACTGTCCAGTAAAAAAATGAGAGGTAACACTGGACATGTATTTGTATACTGGTATTACCTCTCTGGATTTGGTGACCTGACCGGCTTAGGGGGGCCGCGTTAGTTCCCTGAGCAGGGAGAGAGCAGTCCTGTTGCTAGGGGGCTGAGCAGCATCCTCCATCCTGATTGGCTGCATTACCCAGCAGCAGCCAATCAGGAGGGGGAGTCAGGAGCCTGGGAGTGGAGAGGAGGAAACAGCATGGAGCTGAGAGCTGTGTGTGTCTCGAGCACATCGCACCTTTCACCAATGTGTCCAGTCTTTTTGGAGAACCCACCTGGCAACCCTACCTGTTGGTAGGTCTTGAGGACTGATCTAGAGGCATGTCAAGGTACTCAGCACCATCACAGTGTTGCATATTCTGTTTCCATTTAATTTGGGTAAAAAATATTGGACTGAGAACACGGCTAACTGCTTAACTGCTCAATTAAATGGATATGGATCCGCAGAGGCTGACAGAAAAGTTTTTGTCAGAGAAAAGGTTGTCTAACAAATATTTAATTACTCAAATACAAAGAAGTAACTTGATCGAGCACCAATATCATTTTAACGCCTGAATGAAGTGTGGCACAACGTGATTCACAAACAGTTTCTGAATTGGTTGTTGACTCGTTACCTTCTTGACATCCTGTATGAGGTATAAAAGGGTGGCATTGCTGCCATCTTGTTTCTGAAATGGAAGATAGCAAAGGGAAAACGACCACGAATCGATTATTGTGTCAAATGTTTCCTTTGTTCCTAACCCCCTGTGTGTCAATAATAATAATAAAAAATTTAATTAAATAAACTACCAAAAGATTGTACTTCTGGGCAGACAAAATGGCGGATCTTGTGGTTGACTCACGGAAGCTGGGCCTCTGAACTTTGTGATTCATAGACAGCTAGATATAGAATCAAGTGATCGCGCCCCCCTTACCTCCGTTCCCTGCGTCAAATGACGCCTCGGGGTCATGTGACGTCACGAGACTGCGTGGCGTCATTTGATGCTGCATTGCCATGGCAACGCATTAGCAGCCGTCTGAATCTCTGTAAGTAATAGGTTGCAACCACCGCGCCCCCCTACAAAAATCTCCCACCCCCCCAGTTTGCGCACCGCTGTTATGACGTATAGGAAGGCAGATCCAGTGCCAACGCACACAGACATTCCCTCCACGCAAAATCAATGCTATTGCGCTTTATAGAAGAAGGCCCGTAACGTGGAAACGTCTTATCAGTGTTCTCACCACCTAATTCCAGCTCCGCCTCCGTACAGAACGTCCGCTAGTTAGAGATTTGGTTTTGTCAACAGAGATTTTTCTCTTTTTTAAAATTGTATTTTAAATGGTTTCTTTTTTTTCTATTTTGAGGTTTTGTCTCCCCCCCTCCTCTTTTTTTGCAATAACTTTAAAAAATAGCACGCGGCCATGTCCATGTGCACTTACCATGTTGTACAGTTCTTCGAGCCTTTGTATCGTCAGGAACCGGTGCATGGCGACGCCATTTTCTATCAGAAGTTTCACAAAGGAAACTCTGTCCATTACAAGAGCGTCTAACATGGCTTGTTCCAAAGGGCCCATCTGTGGGGAAGCACAACACACTAATTACCCTCTACACGTCCTTCTATATCCTGCGCCTTTCCCACTAGTGGGTGTGAATTGACTGTATCGCAAGCTGCATTTTAAAATGGCAGCTGCCAAAGGAAAAGCAGAACAAAATATGTCCAAAAAGTGGCTTCTTAGAACCTATGAAACCTCAACGGACGGCAATATATCTACTGATAACGGCAAAGCATGTCCCTTTGGTGGCAAGGGGTTAAAATGTATTTACAACCTTTCACCTGTGACCCCGGACAGAAATCTTCACCTACCATCCACTGTTGTCCATGGACGAAAATGTGTTTTTTTGCAATGTCCACTCTATCCCACGCCAGGGCCAGGACAAGCTGGTCATTCAGAGAAGCGTTGGTGCCTGAAAACAACGAGGCAAAAAAAATGTTCCAATGGTTCTTTAAAGTCGGAAAGTACGGAGTAGTTTAAAGATGGCCACCCAACGGCAAGACGTATGGAGCAGCTCAACCCGTACTGCATTATCTTGGCATGTGCGGGGAGTTGTTATGTTCTTTCACTGCCAGTAACATACGTGTGGCATTAGTCTACAGTGGAAAGGATCCTGGTTGATGAGGACGTGTTCCTACTATCCTGCTTCAGCAACTTCTTGCAGGCATCTCTTAGATTGTAAGCTCTTCGGGGCAGGGACTCCCTTTTCCTAATGTTACTTTTATGTCTCAAGCGCTTTTCCCCATTACGTGTTATATCATTAGTTCCCGTGTATTACTGCTGTGACGCGTGATGTACATACAAGGCGCTATATAAATAAAGATGTACATTCATAATAAAGCAGGTGATATACAGGACAGGTTAAAGCTCCCAGCTTTGCAAACCCAGGGTCAGATACACCAGTGGTGCGCAAAGAGGGGGCGTGAGATTTTTTTTTGGGGGGGGGGGGGGCGCGGGCGGTTGTAGAGGTCCCGCGCTCTCCCCCCAGGCATTTAAATTAAATGCTGGGGACCGCGCGAGGCCTCTGCAACCTCTACTTACCGGGATTCTGCCGGATTCAGCACGCTTGACCATGGCAATGTGGCGTCAAATGACGCAGTGGGGTTATGTGATGTCACGGTTGCTATGGTAACGTCACATCAATGGACGCCGTGGGTCACGTGACGTCACACTATCCCGCGGTGCCATTTAACGCCGTGCGAGGTAAGGAGGGGGGCGACCAACGGAGAAGGTAAGGCAGGAAGGGGGGACGCCGCAAAAAAAAGTTTACGCGCCCCTGAGATACACGAAGCTGCTTTAAATCAGGGTAAATAATGTCAGGTGACCTGAGTTAGTAAAGGGTCGTTATTTTCCCTGAGCTTAACGTATATATCCGCAAAAGTAATTATTTGCACGAACAGTCATTGCTGAACTCCTGAGCATGGGCGAAACAGCAGGTTAAATAAGCACTGGTCTGCGTTAGCTTCACATAAGGCCGGCCTAACCTAACCGGGCACTATTCCCATCCAGGCCCTGGGGTATGGGTTTTCAGAGTGGGAGAGGGGAGCTGGAGATTGGGTGAGGAAAGGTAGTGGGGAGTGGGGAGCAGGAGTGGGGAGCGGGAGAGGTAGTGGGGAGAGGTAGTGGGGAGCGGGAGAGGTAGTGGGGAGAGGTAGTTCAGAGCGGGAGAGATAGTGGTGAGAGGGAGAAGTAGTGGGGAGCGGGAGAGGTAGTGGTGAGAGGGAGAGGTAGTGGGGAGCGGGAGAGGTAGTGGGGAGTGGGAGTGGTAGTGGGGAGCGGGAGAGGTAGTGGGGAGCACGAGAGGTAGTGGGGAGCAGGAGAGGTAGTGGGGAGCGGGAGAGGTAGTGGGGAGCGGGAGAGGTAGTGGGGAGTGGGAGAGGTAGTGGGGAGCAGGAGAGGTAGTGGAGAGCAGGAGAGGTAGTGGGGAGCAGGAGAGGTAGTGGGGAGAGGTAGTTCAGAGCGGGAGAGATAGTGGTGAGAGGGAGAAGTAGTGGGGAGCGGGAGAGGTAGTGGTGAGAGGGAGAGGTAGTGGGGAGCGGGAGAGGTAGTGGGGAGCGGGAGAGGTAGTGGGGAGTGGGAGTGGTAGTGGGGAGTGGGAGTGGTAGTGGGGAGCGGGAGAGGTAGTGGGGAGCACGAGAGGTAGTGGGGAGCAGGAGAGGTAGTGGGGAGCAGGAGAGGTAGTGGGGAGCGGGAGAGGTAGTGGGGAGCGGGAGAGGTAGTGGGGAGTGGGAGAGGTAGTGGGGAGCAGGAGAGGTAGTGGGGAGCAGGAGAGGTAGTGGGGAGCAGGAGAGGTAGTGGGGAGCAGGAGAGGTAGTGGGGAGCAGGAGAGGTAGTGGGGAGTGGGAGAAGTAGAGGGGGACGGGAGATTGGGAGGGAGAGAAAGAGAGACAACTGGTTACATATGCTAAATGAAATCCTTTGAATATACTTTGCATATCCAAATATGTAAATTTCCCAGGTGTCTCAGCGGTGTAATCTCTCTCACATCAAATATATACAATATAAAACATATTCACCTTTTAACAGCGCTGTAAGTATCGCAACATCAATGTCCTGATGTTTTTCAGACCTGACATGAAATACAGTTATCTGGGAAACAAAAATAATATTAAAAACATCGTCCATATATCAGAATAGGGTCTCCCGTGATTTATTACGCCTGGTTTATGCCCCGAATGTGGCTGTGAGATAGACTAGCAATATCTTGCAAGTCAACACATACTGTAGCTGGATAAGACTGAATCTGGCCTTGTTGAATTGATATATAAGTTAGTATGTTTGAATGTAAAAAGTATTTTTTTTTTTTTTCCTCTTAACTCTGTGCTGTTAATTGACCAAATGGAACAAGGTGACTGATTGGGGAGGGTCATGTGACCTTTTTTTGTGTATAATACTAACAGCTCAGCTGCATTGGGCAGGAACTGCATTAGGCAGTGTGGCATTTAAAGTGAGGTTTTTAAGTGATACAGTTAGACTACAGTTAGACTAGAGGTGACTGGGGACTGCTTTTTTCTGCAAACTCTTTTACTCACTACAACAAATGGTAAGCTATTCAGATCACACTATGATCCCATGCTTGTTAGCCTGCATAGTTTAACCCCCCACCCCTTTACAACTTCTTTCACTGCAGCCTCTCCCAAAACTGACTGCACAAAACACTGAAACCCTGACTTGACCCTAGCATTGCAATGCAGCAAAACACATGACAAGGTACAGGTTCACCCCTGCTGTTTAGTCTGCACACACTCACTCTGCTCATAACAGCTCCATGCAACACTGCCTACCTCTGGCATCATGAACCTGCTATGTCTTCTAATTTTTTTCTTTCTCCTGGCCTCATGGAGATGTTACTCCCTCTATCCACTACAAACTCCTCCATCCTGGCCCACACCCAACATCACCATACACCCTGGACTACTCAAAAGCCTTGCACTATCTACTGAATGTTGGTGGAGAACTCTAAAAACCAGCACACCAACCACTGCTCACTCTAATGGAAAACACCACAAATTTACAACTTGTAAACAACTACCCAAATTTCTTCTCATACTATTACTCTCTCTAGCAGGTGATATTGAAACTAACCCAGGTCCTCCCATTTCAGCTCTGTCCCATGCCCCTGAGAATTCCACCTTTAAATTCCAAAAAGGGCTATCTGTCGCCCATATAAACATCCGGAGCCTGCTGCCCAAACTAGACAAACTAAGGGCATGGTGCCTTATGCATAAACCCAAAGCCATCGTTCTTACAGAAACATGGCTATCCTCTAAAACCCCTGATGCAAATATCGCCATTCAGGGATACTCCATTTTTAGGAGAGATAGGTCAAAGAGAGGAGGAGGGGTGTTATTTTATATTGCAGACACCTTACAATTTACACTGCTACATTGCCCACCAAGTCCACCCTCTTTTGAAACTCTAGTTGGCAAAATCTGCCTCCCCTTTTCTAAGCCCATCTTGCTTGCTGGCATCTACCGCCCCCCTAAAGCCCCTCTACAATCCTTGACTGATATCACCCAATTTCTTGCCTCCATTTCCTCTCTGAATGAGAAGAGTGAGCTGCTAGTTCTTGGGGATTTCAACTTCAATTGGCTTGACCCTAAAAACCACAAAACCCAGATACAACTCAAGTCACTTAACCTATCGCAACTCATTTCCCAACCCACACGAATAAACCTGAAGTCACATAACCATTCCTTGCTAGACTGGATTCTCTCCTCAAACCCCAGCAGAATCCAATCCTCTGGCATCCTTCCTGACATTTTCAGTGACCATGCAATAGTGTACTGTGTAAGGAAAATTAAACCGCCCCATTCAAGCCCCAAAGTTCTCCTCACTAGAACATTTAAAAACTTTAACCCACAACAGTTTCTGGATGACCTTACCAACTGCCCATGGCACAGAATCGATTTAATCCCCGACCCTGACTCTGCGCTCGACTATTTCCAATCCGAGTTCTTAAAACTCTGCGATACCCATGCTCCACTACGCAAAATAAGGGTACGGGGGGCCCACCTTCCATGGGTTACACCTGACCTTATAGCACTCTACCAGTTCAGGGATGCCTTGTGGAAAAGCTACAAAGTAACTGGCACTACCAAGGATCTCAATCACTACAGATGCCAGCGGAACGTGTGCACAAGGCAAACAAGGCATGCAAAAGCACAATATTACTCTGACAATCTCCTCCAGAATACATCAAACCCAGCTAATTTCTGGAAGGTTATCAACAATATATTCCAGCCTCCTAACCATCAACAACCAAGTAATATCACTAAGGGGGATATTACTCTGACAAACCCCACTGACATTGCAAATGCATTCAATGATTACTTTGTGGGGTGTGCCACTAACTTATTAGCGAAACGCAGCACAAACCCCAAACCTGAATCTCATCCTGGGAGTACCCCTATAGTTCCACCCCCTCCCAACACTGCCCACAATTTTCAATTTAGCCCAGTATCTGAAGAGGAGATTACACAAGCGCTCCTCAAACTAAAACTAAGCAGCCAATGTGGACCCGACTTACTACAATCTAGGTTCCTACGACTTGGTGCCCCAGCCATTGCCAAACCAATTGCGTCCATAGTCAACTCTATCCTGTCTGCAGGCCATATCCCTAAGACCTGG
Source organism: Ascaphus truei (assembly GCF_040206685.1). Classification (NCBI taxonomy): domain Eukaryota; kingdom Metazoa; phylum Chordata; class Amphibia; order Anura; family Ascaphidae; genus Ascaphus; species Ascaphus truei. The sequence continues at coordinate 13,311,588 of NC_134500.1, forward strand.
AAAACTGCCAGAGTTGTCCCAATCTTCAAAAGTGGGGACAAAAACACTGTCTCAAACTACAGGCCAATCTCACTTCTCCCAATTCTATCCAAAGTAATGGAAAAATGTGTCCACTCCCAATTAAGCGATTTCTACACCAAGACAAATTTCCCTAGCCAATTCCAGTCTGGGTTTCGTCCCAAACACTCCACCGTAACTACCCTGCTAAAAGTTTGCAATGAAATCCAGTGTGGAATGGAACGGGGACAACTCACTGGTGCAGTATTCCTAGATTTTGCAAAGGCTTTTGACACAGTTGATCATGCTATCCTGCTTAACAAACTCCAGAGCTCTGGAATAGGGAAACATGCTTTAAACTGGTTTCAGTCCTACCTATCAGGAAGATCCCAACATGTGTCCATCTCAGGCTCTAACTCCAACCCCCTGGATATCACCTGTGGTGTCCCGCAAGGCTCTGTTCTGGGGCCCCTACTCTTCTCAGTGTTCATTAATGATCTTCCCACAGCTTGTAAGGAAGCCTCAATACACATGTATGCAGATGACACAATCCTGTATGCACACAGCCATAGCCTCTCTGACCTTCAACACATACTTCAGTCTGACTTTTTGAGACTCGAAAACTGGATTTCCCAAAACAAACTGTTTTTAAACACTGACAAGACTGTAACAATGGTATTTGGGACCAAGACTAAATTTGTAAAGCTTCCAGTGACTGAGCTCCTGATTAGAACCAACGCTAAAACCACCCTAACACCTGTCACTAGTTTTAAATACCTGGGCTTATGGTTTGACTCCCACTTAACATTCGGGATGCACATTGATACCCTGACAACCAAGACCTATGCCAAACTAGGGGTACTTTACAGGAACAAATCCTCCCTAAGTCTCCTGGTCAGAAAGCGTATTGCACAGCAGATGCTAATGCCAATTATTGACTATGGAGACATCGTATATGGCTCGGCTCCTCAAACCCACCTTAGCAAACTTGACACCCTCTACAATTCAATTTGTCGTTTTGTTCTCCAATGCAACTACAACACACATCACTGCGAAATGCTCAAAGAACTAGATTGGTCATCACTAGAGTCTAGGCGCAAAGTTCACCTTTCCTGTCTCACCCTCAAATACTTTCTGGGCAAGCTACCCAGCTACCTGAACAAGCTCCTCACCCCTACCACATGCAGTACCTATCACCTGAGATCAGACTCCAAAAGACTATTCATGGTCCCAAGACTCAACAAAGTATCCGGACGTTCCTCCTTCTCCTTCCGTGCACCCCAAAACTGGAACAACCTACCAGAGACTCTCATATCCACCACCAGCTTAAGTTCTTTCAAATCTAAGGCTGTCTCACACTTTAATCTGGTCTGTAACTGTTTCATACGCTCATAATATATATTTTCTTTAACTGTGCATGCAATGTCTTGTATATAAATGTATACCTTGTTCATTTATGTAACTGTATTTGTAACCATGTATTATTTGTTTTACTCTGTGCCCAGGACATACTTGAAAACGAGAGGTAACTCTCAATGTATTACTTCCTGGTAAAATATTTTATAAATAAATAAATCTTGCATGCAAAATAGAGGAGTACAAATTGATTGGACTCCTAAGAGAATTCACTTAACTGTACACCACTAATTAAAATATAACCTTTAATGAATGACTTAAAACATATATTACCAAATGAGTGTATAACGTAAATAAAAAGAGATTAAATCAAATATTAATGGTAGGGTATAGGGGACTGGTAGTACAAATAGTCAGGGTAAAAACCCCTCTGGGTCAGCTTGCAGGACAAATAATAAATGGGTGGTAACAGCAGTGAGGGAGAAAATAGCATAAATGAATTGATTGAATAAAGACTCCACCTAATGTTAATATGTGCTGTTCAAACACCCTAATACATAAGTTAATACAAAATACAGGGTGTAAACACCATAAGTGTAGCCAAATTGACTAACACTCGTAGTGCAGCTAGCGTGACAGTGAAATATATCCACAGCACATGAGCTGCAAATAGCACACTCACAGCTAAGTAGAGAGCTGATAAACTCACTGGCTGACAGACACTAAACCAAATAGAGTAGTGACATATGAACTCTGCAAGCCGAAGCATGCATATCTTTTATTATATAGTGCCGACAGTGTTCTCAGCGCTTCCCAAAGACAATACAGTACAGGGAATTATAATAATACAGTAAGTGCAACAAAGTCGGACAATAGGAAAGGAAATCCCTGGCTCAGAGAGCTTACAATCCAAGTGGTATGATGGGAGACTTACAGAGACAGCAGGTGAGGGAAGAAGTGCAGTAGATGGCAGTGCTTGGTTACAGTGGTTGGTAGGAGTGACTGTGGGTGTGGGACAGTAGCCAGGAGTCCAGGCTATTGGAGTGCTTCATTTAAAGCTTGTCTTGAAGGTGGGGAGAGAGAGTGCTTAGCGTATACTGAGTGTGATCGAGTTTAACAGGTAAGGAGCAGCCAGGGAAGAGAGTTTAAGGCAAGAGAGTGCAGTAGAAGTGGAGATGTCGAAGTTATGGGTAGAGCGCAGGAGACGAGCAGGGGCAGAGCGAGAGATCTTAGCTGATATGTAGGGAGGAGCAGAGGAGTGGAGCGCCTTAAAGGTAAGGAGGAGAACTTTGTGGGTGATCTGAAACTTGATGGGAAGCCAGGAGAGGGATGTAAGAAGGAGAGGAGCAGAGACTGTTCTGAGAGACAGTGAAATGATTCCAGCAGCAGAATTTTGCATAGATTGCAATGTAGAAAGTTGTGAGGCAGGGAGGCCTGTCAGCAGTAGGTTACACTAATCCAGACGGGAGAGTATAAGGGCATGCATTAGGGGTTTAGCAGTAGATTGACAGAGGAAAGGATGGATCTTGGCAATATTATGTAGGAAGAAGTGACACCTTTTGGCCAATGTCGTAAATGTGAATGGAGAAGGAAAGAGTCAAACGTCACTTCTAGGCAACGTGCTTTGGCGACAGGATAGATGGTAGTTCCAATTAATGTGATGGGGAAAAGGGATATTAGGCCAGATTGAGGGGGGGGGGAATGAGGAGCTCAGTTTTAGCCATATTAAGTTTAAAGCAGCGGAGTGCTATCCCTGAGTATACAGCCAAGAGACAATCAGAGACTTGGGACTGGATTGCAGGAGGGTCGGGGTGGATAGATCTGTGTATTATCTGCATAGAGATGATACCCAAAGCCTAAATAGTTGATAAGGTCACCAAGTGATAGTGTGTAGAGAGAGGAGAGGTCCCAGAACAGAGCCCTGAGGTTACATCAACAGGGGACGAAGACATGTTAGGTGCCCGAGACAGAAAGTGTGCGATGGGAGAAGTGAGATGAGAACCAGGATAAGGCTTTGTTGCTTCTTAAAAAACAAACAAGGTACTGACAAATGGAAGACACTCACAAGATCTTTAGTTCCCATACAAGCCATTAAAGTCTGAAACAGGTGAACGGCCTCACTCTTGTAGAGATTGAATGTCTTTTGAATAGTAGCCGTTATATCGGATTCAGCTCCTTCTGGGAGATTTCTAATATGAGGAGAAGGAGAGAGAAGGCCCAATTAAATGGCTAATGTAGAATGGGATCTTTTACATTCAAAGTGGGGTTTGCAGACAGTGACTTGTGGGTGGGGACTCGGGGGGGGGGGGGGAACGAGGGGTGAGGACACGGGAAGAATAACGTGGGGAGCACTTGGGAGGAACAAGATGGGAGGACTCGGAGGAACGAGATGGGGGCTCTAAATGTGAATAGATTTGGGGGTAATTGAAATGGAGTAGGTAGTAGGATGATGTAGCGGCACAAGGCAGGGGGGGAGGTTTAGGAGTTGAGCGGAGACTCATTAAAGTTGATTGGGGGAGGGGTCTTCAGCTTCTAATTGTCTCCTTCCACGTACAATTATACAGCAAATATACATTTATTTCCCTGCTGTTTAATGGGCTTTTCTTACCCTCTCCGATCCGTTTGTTTATAAACATACGCCAGGAGGTCCGCAGCCCGGCCACTCCCCTCACAGACTACAACGGGTACCGCAGGGCTGCGCTGAAGGTATTCCAAGACAGTTAGGATGACGTTGGGTCCACCTTCTAATATAAGAGCCACCAAGGGAACCCGCCGGCCAATCCCTACAGGAATAAGAGGAGTTTAACATCCATTGGATAAAACCAATAATCAATAATCAATAATAATAAAGTATGCTCATTACAAGCAAAAACGGAAGCCTGGAACTAGGATAATCGTGTGTTATAATTACATGTATGAATAATATAGGAATTGCTTTTTCTTTCTGTAAGCAGTGTTATACATCAACGTTATCAGTCCCTAAAGCTGTGGTTTCCAACCTTTTTTTGGTTAAGGAACTCCAAGTGAAATTCTGAGAAACCCCAACCCTCTCTAATAGCGCGTCTGAGATCAGATGCATTGTAAGGAACCCCAACCCTCTCTAACAGCGCGTCTGGGATCAGATGCATTGTAAGGAACCCCAACCCTCTCTAATAGCGCATCTGGGATCAGATGCATTGTAAGGAACCCCAACCCTCTCTAATAGCGCGTCTGGGATCAGATGCATTGTAAGGAACCCCAACCCTCTCTAATAGCGCGTCTGGGATCAGATGCATTGTAAGGAACCCCAACCCTCTCTAATAGCGCGTCTGAGATCAGATGCATTGTAAGGAACCCCAACCCTCTCTAATAGCGCGTATGAGATCAGATGCATTGTAAGGAACCCCAACCCTGTCTAGTAGCGCGTCTGATATTAGATACATTGTAAATTCTTCTGTATTTGATACAATTTTCAAATGACCAGAAAATTGCAGGGAACCCTTTAGGCTGAGTCCCCAGTGCAGGCTGCGGAGCGCGCTACGGCATGTGCGCCACACCCCAGCCCTCTATGGGGCAGGCCCCAGTGGCTGTGTGCGAGTGGGCGCTCTATGCGCTGTGACATGTATGCTGGCAGGGAAGAATTTTGTCTTCCCATGCTGCGGTCACGTGCTCAGTGGGCAGCCAAAGGAAGGGCAGATATGCCCCGTCATGGCTGCGCCCCACCCGTCATGGCCCCGCGCATCCCATCGCTGCCCTACGGACCGCAGATCGCGGCTGTAATCCGTGCACGCGCCGCCAGGCGCGCGTGCAGCAGTAAGTACGGGGGCTGCAGCCTTATGGAGGAGCAGGGAAACACTGCTGTACAGAGCTCAGATTTGAGTGTGCGAGACATGGAGAGATACAGAGACTGGACCAGCAGTTCTAAAGACCTGACAATGGGAACTTCAAGCTTGAAACGCAAAAAAGAAAGAAGCAATAAAATCCTATAGAAGGTTATACAGATACATATATCTGTGTTGGCATCTGTAAGTATATATTTTTATGTATTTAACTTCTGTAAATGGATTTATATACTGTTTTTTTTTTTTTGTATATCCTTTTGAACATTTCTTTTCTTGTAACTATTTGGTAATATTCAAAAGATGACCACAGAGAAATTCAACTGCAGTCACAGCACTTCTGTTTTAACCTATCGTAGTACAGGTCCAAGGGTCAGAAGTAAAACAATGATACTTACCTTGTAAGGAATAAACTGTTCTAGCTACACTGTAGCAATCTATGGGCAGAATAATGATTATGGATATATTACCCTCACCCCCACAATACATATGATAAAAATATCTAGTGCTGCCACCTATGTCCAACAGCCCTCTAAGCACAAACAGCGATATTGGAAGCTAATTAAATATTTAAATATTTGATATTTGACTAAGGATAACTTCTTAGGCTAAGAATCAATAATTGTCTCGTATTTACGAGTATTACTGACCAAGGACTCTATATTTTGCACTCGTCGTATTTATGTTGATACCCCTTTATTTTAATAATTAAATTAATTAAATTATTTTAAAGCATTAAACTTTACATAGCATATTAGGGTACTAGAGTGCTTTCAATAACCAGGTTCTTGTTTTCTTTGGTTTCTATATTATACTTATCCTAGGAATAGCACCGTAACACAACTAGATTTAGCCGAGATGGGGTCGCTTCCTTTCCATTAATTGCACCTACAAAGTCTCTGCACTGGTGTCACTATTGAAACTGCGGCTAAAACCCGTTTGATACATGTATCTCTTTGAGCTTAATTTTTTCCAGAAAAATTACTAGTGTGAGGAGTTGATGCGGTCAGAAAGTGGGCAAATCCAGAAGCAAATCCCCTAACAGATATCAGAGAAAAGTCGCACTGATCACCGGTGCTTTGCATGAAGGGTGACAAACCAAAAACAAATTCAATTACCGTTTCTCATTCACCAATTCAACATCTCATTTCGGTACGTAGCCGGACTATAGACAGTTTACTGCTTTGGGGCTATAATGCAATGGTTGTTAGGCAAATGCTTCCGAGTTAAAGTATTAAGATCTTTAGAGCGATCTTATCCCCCCATTGTACTATGTTAAGCAGATATTCAGAGAAGCCATGACTATCAGCTGCTACATCTGTATTCGGACAAGGAATAGCTCAGTGAGTTTAGGCGCTGACTCTGCAAACTCCGTGTGAAGCAGGGTTCAATTCCTGGCGTCGGCTCCTTGTAACCTTGGGCAAGTCACTTTATCTCCCTCAGGCATCAAAATCATAGATTGTAAGAACATCTGGGCAGGGACTGTGTCTGTAACATTCCTATGTGCTGCGTACTGCGCGCTATACTGTCATTGTGACGCGATTTGAATCCCATTAGGAAAAAAGCGCGATATGAAACAAAGTGATTATAATTATTATAATCAGAGAGATTTGATGAAAGAGAGTGACCTACGCTTTTGCCAGCCAAAATAACGCCATGATTATTCAAAAGGAACAGTCAAAACTCACTTGCGTCGAATTGCTGAAGACTGATTTGGTTCTCCAGCTTCCTTCTCACATGGACCTCTTCACCGTACTTCCCAACGGTCCCATCATCCACCAGTAGGAAATGGGAATGGATGCTATTCAGGACATGGAGTTTGCTTAGAGGGTTTAGCAAGGATTGATATGGAGTCACAACCTAAACCAAATAATCACCAATTAAAAACTAATTCTACGTGGAGGAGAGCAGAGCACTTTGGGGGCTTATTCTAGCAGCTTCGAAATGTGATGTAACGCATCTAAAATGCTCTTAAGTGATTATGCTGTAAGCCGTTATCGCATGTCCAAATCGCCTGAAAACAGGTTTTTTTTTTTTTTAGATGTGATGTCACTCTTGCTCTGACCATCTGATTTGTTGGGTAAAAAAAAAAAAGCGCAACAGGCATTTTTTTACCAACAACGGCAATTCTCGTAGCTCCGTAATGCAAATCGCGCTGAAATACTCGCTTTTTGAGGGAAATCGCACCTTCAGGTCATTTCGCTGGTAAAGCAAGGACAAAATCAGGCGGTTTGTCACTTTTTATAGACGCGCTATAGAAAATGCCATTTTGCAATAGAGAATACCGGGGGGTTTTTTTTCTGCCCATTTCATACCGCGAGTTGTGAACATGTCATTGCCGAATCGCACGTTTTGGCAGCTTCAGAGATACTAGAACAAGCCCCTTAGAATGAGAAGGGAACGGGGTCTTACATTTTTTCCAAGAAGATCATTTCTGCTTTCAATGACCCCCCACGGAGCAATCCCAACCGTGCAAATCTTATGCGACACTCGCGAGGCGCCTTCCTTCAGGGCGTCGCCAATGTGTTCTGCGACTCCTATATATACGCCAGGAAAGGGTAAGACAGGCAATGTTGTACCACAATGTCCTCTGTCAGCAGCTGCGTCAGCTATATCTGCACAATATTTAGGTGTAGTGATGGGAGCTGTATTGGTCCAGGTGAGGTGTAGGTTTGCTGCAGGTTATGATAGGGCATGGGTGGAAACTCCAGTCCTGAAGGGTCACCAACAGGTCAGGTTTTCAGGATATCGCCGCTTCAGCACAGGTAGCTCAATCAGTCCCAGCTTCAGCACAGGTGGCTTAATCAGTCCCAGCTTCCGCACAGGTGGCTCAATCAGTCCCAGCTTCAGCACAGGTGGCTTAATCAGTCCCAGCTTCAGCACAGGTGGCTCAGGCAGGGATATCCTGAAAACCTGACCTGCTGGTGGCCCTTGAAGACTGGAGTTGTCCACCCCTGTGATCTGGCTTCGAATGAAAACTAAAGTTCTTCTGTAAAATGTAATGTTAATCCGGCTTTTGAGACCCCTCAAGTCTTTTCTTCAGAAGAACCGTAGTGTGTGCAATATTACAACTATATCTTTCCTCCTTGTGTTCCAGCAATAATAACACCATGCTCGTTACCTCTCTCAAACAAACGGTATTACATGTCACGCTGTATTGTTATAAATCACATATACTGCAGAAAGCCGTTCGTTTATTTCACACTGTAAACCCTGCCCCGGCACTATTATTTTGATGTACATACAGTAGGATAAGAGGACTCGGGTTTCACTGCCACCATATATTTTGAAGGGGATTTTCACAGATGTCCCCCCCAATCGTGCTATGTTAAGCAGGTAATAAGGGAGAAGCCGCGTAAGGCTTGCTACATCTGTACCGGGAGAAGGAGCGGCTCAGTGAGTAAAGACGCTTACTCTGATAACACTCAGGTTCAATCAGGGGAACCTGGTTCAATCACCGGTGCCATAATACATTATTAACGTGTCCCACAGTTTAGAAAAGGTTGGATCCCCCTGGCTTACAGCTGATGTAGTGCCGGCGCCAGAGATCAATGACCATATTTATTAAGAGATGCCAAGTCATTAGGCTCCATATGGCTCATTCATTTGAATCAGCTGTAATTGCTTAGCAATTAGCACCATATGGCCCCCAGTGAATTTCCCAGCATCCCGTGCGCCGCCGCTGCTGCCGCCGCACTGAGATATCCTAAAAACCTGACCCGTTTGGGGGGCTGGAGGACAGGAGTTGAGCCCCCCTGCATTACAAGGTCTTCCAATCTGTAACTACCATACACTCCTCCAGCACAAGCACGACACCCCAATATGAACAGACATAGAGCCATTACCATTATTGACCCCTCCGGTTATAATCCAGGCCCCTGTCGTCACTGCGGCTTTAACGAACCCCCTGCTCAGCGTTTCTTTGATGGAACAATGGAGTGGAAATTTCTGCATGCCGCCATGTACAGAGATAACAAGCTTCGGCAGCGCCATGCGCCATTCCTTTACCATGAGCTGCAGGATATCTTCTGTTTTACTGTCATTTGATAATCGGACGTACTACAAAAATATAAAGCGGTTAAAATGTATCCAACAACACTCTTTCTTTCAAGGACATATTTTTTTTTTTTAATATCATTGCATATAGTCTTAGGCCCAGATCCGCTAAACCGTGCGAAGCGTTAGCATTCATACGAATGGGCGTAAAGACGTGCTAAAACTTGGCACCCTTTTGTGGATCTGCACCGTAGTCTGCTTTTAAATTGAATACGTGTCAGTCTGTTGTAACGCAGGTGTCGTTCTTTTGCCGTAAAATATCATAGTCCTCCCTCCCCTGTCGCTGAATATGTTGACGCCGTACAAATAAAAAATAAATAATAACGTGTAAGGCCAAAACCAGAGGGGAAACAAAACGCTCTATTTTGATGATAAATAAGGAAGGCGCAAATAGTTAAAAGTTGCAATGGATTACAGCACTTAATGCAGTAGCAAGTACATCTGGAAAGTCAATGGGTGAGATGACGAACTTGATAGATTTTAGTCATAGAGTTGGCTTTGGCTGGTATGTCCAGCTGGATTATAATACACTGGTGGTCTCATATACCTTTGCTTTGTAGCCATGTGATCCCCCCTGGAAGCTGATGGTGCCAAAGGCATCTGTTGAGCTTTTCACGGTGTGATTTTCCACTGTCCAGCGTTCTGATTCCTGATTGGGATCTGCCCCCAGATACACATCGGAGAAGCTCATACCAGGATTTCCAGTAGAACAAGCATGTTGTCCGACTAACCGGCCACAGCAACATCTAAAGGAGACAGCATAAACACAGGCATTATTCTACTCAGGACTGTGTCATTCATTACCCAACGATTACAATCCACCACTCGCCACGTTTATTAATGCCTGTTGATATGTATTGCAGAAGACAGCGTTTTTTCACTCCTAATGAGACTACTGTGTGAATTATAGTCTAATCCAGGAGTGGTCAACTCCAGTCGTCAAGGGTCACTGACATGTCAGGTTTAAAGGATATCCCCTGCTTCAGCACAGGTGATGCAGTAAAAATGACTGGGACACTGATTGAGCCATCAGTGCTGAAGCAGGGATATCCTGCAAGCCTGACCTATTGTTGGCCCTTGAGGACTGGAGTTGGCCTCCCCTGTTCTAATCCCTTACAAACCACGTGGTAAAGGTGCTATTTACAAAGCAGTGGTGCTGTGTGTGAGCACAGTACTTTAGAACAGGGGTCTCAAACGCAGTCCTGAAGGGCCACGGACAGGAAAGCTTTTATGGATAGCCCTGCTTCAGCAAAGGTGGCTCAACCAGTGGCTCAGCCGAAGACTGTGCTGCAGCTGTGACTGATTGAGGCACCTGTGCTGACGCAGGGATATTTGTAACACCTGGCCTGCTGGTGGCCCTTGAGGGCTGAGTTTGAGACCCCTGCTTTAGAACAAGAGCGTAAAGCATTGTATACACCAATTTGAATCTATATATATGTCTAATACTAAAATAGAAAGGGGTATTATTATTAATTTTTTTTAAAGATCCACTATTGTTAAAAAACAAGTCGAAATACTAAGCAGCTGTAACCTATGTTCCCACGTAGCATTAAACTTCAACCACCAAGCCACGTTTTCTAGGCGTAACATTGTATAGTTGTTGCAGATGATCAGACATTATAAAAGGTACATATTGCACTGACACGATCATTTATAAAACAAGAAATTACCGGACAAGTTGCTGACAGATCTGGCATCCTGGAACACACCTAAATAATAAATCAGGGAAGAAAAACGCACCTTTAGTTACCACAGTAAGCGGAAGAGGATCAAGGAACAAACTGCAGTTGCACAACCTTCCACGGAAAAGAAATGGTTTCCAACATGTTTTTATCCTACTTAAAGGACACCGACAGTCTAAATTGTAACCGCTTCACTGCCAAAGGGGAGAACAAGTGGCTAACACGGGAAGGAAAAGACCCTTGTGGGACGCACTCGAACCTCTACTAATAGTAAAATAAATCAATGTTATTAATAAAATGTATTTATTTTACTATTAGTAGAGGTTCGTGTGCGTCCCACGAGGGTCTTTGCCTTCCCGTGTTATCCTGTATACTCACCCCGACGGCACCACGCTAGAAAGTTAGTGATTTCGGTAGCTTGAGCAGGCATCGTGTGTGTGTGTGTTTGTGAAAACAAGTGGCTAACAGAGTAGAAAGATACAAACTATTTGAACAATCAGATCCCTTCTAAGGCTGCGTCCATAGAAGGACAAGCAGCGCTGAGGCGTGCGGACGCTCCGCGCGGAGCCCCTGCATCCTCATTTAGGATGCCATGAGAGGGGGCTCAGGCGAGCGTCCGCAGGCGTGCTGAGGAGTTGGATTTTTTAGCCGACAGCCAAAGCTGTTTTTCAGCGCGCTGTCGGCTGAAAACATCCAATCAGCGCGAAGCAGCGTCAACGTCATGGCGCCGTGACGTTGACGTCAGTTTGTCGCGGGCTGTTGGCCCAGCGACGTCACTGCCCCGCCTCCGATCGCGCCCGCTGGCTCAGCATCAGCGCGGTTCAGCACTGCTCCCCCCTCTATGGACGCAGCCTAAGGCTACGTTCATGGAGGGGGGAACTGTGCTGACGCTGAGGCTCGCCTGCTCGGTCAGGAGCGATTTCATGGACTGGCAGGCGAGCCAGCGTGCATGATCGGGGGGGGGGGGGGGGGGCGGGGGGAAACAGGGCAGTGACGTCGCTGGGCCAATAGTCCGCGAAGCGCCAACGTCACGGCGTCAACGTCATGACGCTGCTTCGCGCTGATTGTGTGTTTTCAGCCGACAGCGCGCTCAGAAACAGTTTCTGCTGTCGGCTGAAAATCCCAGCGCCTCAGCACGCCTGCGGACGCTCGCGGGAGCCCCCTCTCAAGGCATCCTCATTGAGGATGCAGGGGCTCAGCGCGGAGCGTCCGCACAGCTCCCTCCTCTATGGACGTAGCCTTAGGGTTGCCAATAATCTGGGATTTAGTGGAACCAGTGATGTGTTTGTAGAGGAAAAAAGGTGGTGAAACGCTAAGCCAGTGGCGGCCAACAGGTCAGGTTTTCAGGATAATCCCTGCGTCAGCACAGGTGGCTCAGTCAACTGAGACACTGATTGAGCCACCTGTGCTCAAGCTGGGACCGATTGAGCCACCTTTGCTGAAGACGGGATAGCCTGAAAACCTGACCTGTTGGAGGGTCTTGAGGACTGAAGTGGCCACCCCTGCTCTAAGCAAAGAAAATGGATTTATATCTCAATTACAAATAATAATTCAGCTTTAAATGTAAAGAGTACAAAAAGCATGTATTTATTTGAATAAAATATTTTACCAGGAAGAAATACATTGAGAGTAACCTCTCGTTTTCAAGTATGTCCCGGGTATCCACTCTCAGATAATATTTCATCCCCATTTCTGATAATGTAATCATTACTCTATGGATTTTATGGTTGATCCCTAAAAACAAATCTGCTGGAAGAATATTGAAGGTAACATTCTCTGCCCAGCTTTAAAAAAAAAAAATCTAAATCATAAAGAGTACTGATGATGAATGAATACCTGGAGTGAAAATTTAGTGCACAAACAAGCGCTGTTATCGCAATGAAAATACAATACGTGTTGAAAATACAAAATATATATATATATATAATTAGTGTCACTAGCGGTGAATCCAATTCTTCAGATGACCATTGGCCTCAAGGAAAAGGGAGACAAAAACATGGAAAACACTACCCATAGGGTACTACCCAAGTGGCAAATTGACAAAATAATTGGCAGCGTTGCTGGCAGAAACTATTTAATATTCCATATGGAAATAAGATTGAACATCAATCAAATAAACTGTGTACATGACAATATTACAATATAAAACCGAATGCTTCTTGCACTCAAAGGATATCTGCTCCGCCGGTGTGTAAAACTTGGAATCCTACTCACAGCAGGTGACTAGGACATGAGCCTTAGCGTGGGTTTCACCGGCGCCTTTCACCGCTCTTTGGTAGGTGTTGGATTTCCGTCCTCTCAGGATGCCTTGCCGCCCAGACTCCTCCAAATCCGCTCCGCTCGGCACCTCTGCTGACGTCGACCACAAGTTTCTCCTACTACGGTGTCCGCGCTGTGCCACAAGTCCGACGCGTTTCGAAACGCACAATGACGGGTCTCTTCATCGGGGATAAGCGGTGAATCAAGGCGCCAGTGAAACCCACGCTAAGGCTCATGTCCTAGTCACCTGTTGTGAGTAGGATTCCAAGTTTTACACACCGGCGCAGCAGATATCCTTTGTGTGAAGGAGCATTCGGTTTTATATTGTAATATTGTCATGTACATATTTTATTTGATTGATGTTCAATCTTATTTCCATATGGAATATTAAATAGTTTCTGCCAACAACGCTGCCAATTATTTAGTCAATTTGCCACTTAGGGAATACCCTATGGTAATGGTTTCCATTTTTTTTGTCTCCCTTTTCCTTGAGGCCAATGGTCATATGAAGATTTGGATTCCCTGCTAGTGACACTAATTATATATTGCACGTAGGGTGTTTCTTCCAACCACAGCGCCAGAAAGGTGTGTCTTGTTCTACATTAATGAATACCTGTATGCCCACTGCTGTCTAACTAACGTCGTAGCTGTAGATACATTAAGGATGTCATTTTCCAAAGCAATGGAATACTGAACTTGTTCAAATGAAGTCATATGTAACGTTTAATCCTGTGCCTTATATTTGCATTGATAGTAGTATTATCTGTGGTACCCCCTTTCTATTTGGCACTTACAGTATGATACAATTAGGGTTGCCAGGTGTCTAGTATTGAACCGGACTGTCCTGTTTTTGGACACGCTGGTCAACAAAAAAATGAGAGGTAATACCGGACATGTATGTGAATACCGGTATTATCTTTCTGGACATAGTGACCTGAACCGGCTTGGGGGGGCCGCGGGATTCCCCTGAGCAGGGAGAGAGCAGAGATTTTGCTAGGGGGCTGGGCAGCTTCCGCCATCATGTTTGGCTGCTGCTGGGTAATACAGCCGATCAATCAGGAGGATATCAGGAGCCAGGGGGTGGGGTCAATGAGAGGAGGAAACAGCATGGAGCGGAGAGAGGTGTGTGTCTTTCATGATTATGTCCAGTATTTTTGGCCAAGCCGTCTGGCAATCCTAAATACAATCTGCGTTACTTACCTATGAGGTTCTTTTGAACTTGGTATTATTTGAACACATTCCCGCTTAGAAAACGTCTTTTCGATCCAGGACTTGTGAGACTGCAAAGCAAATACACAATGTGAATGAACAGACCCTCGTACAGTGCTGGGTTTTGAACTCGTCGTCTTTCCTAGATCCTGCAATTTTACAGGGCAATTTAAAAATCGAGGTAAGGAACTAGGTGGTCTGTACAAAGTACATGGGGGACACAAAAAATGTGAAACCAGAACTGGCAGAACCTGCCCTGATAATCTGAACTCGGGTAAAGATCAAGCCCCCAGAATCATCATGCTCCGTTACGGGTTATGGGTTTCGGTGGATTAACGCAGGGGGTGCTAAACTCTAGTCCTCAAGCCCCCCGCAACAGGTCAGGTTTTTAAGATATCCCAGCATCAGCACAGGTGGCTCAATCCATCCCTGCTTCAGCACAGGCAGCTCAGTCTTCGACAGCCACTGATTGAGCCACCTGTGCTGAAGCTGGGATATCCTGAAAAGCTGACTGCTTCGGTGGGGGAGATGTCAAGGACTAGAGTTGAGCACCTATGGCTTAACGTTTTAGTAATGAGTTGGGAATAGCGGCAGACGGCACACGCCATGCTCAGTAATATTGATCCCTGGCTTATTACGTTACTTGTTGTTCCATTCTAAAGTGACAGATAGTTTAACCAGTTAAATACTTTAAAAAAAATAATAATACAATTCTCCCTTGGGTATCTCCAGCACGTATTTCCGTCTAAACGATCTAACTCGTGACCCCCCTCAGAGGGACAGGCTGAAAATGTTAAAAATCTGGGTGTTTGGAACCTCATTGCAGGAGAATAAGTCTTTTGGGACTCAAAGTGAGATTAAGAAATAAGAATGATTAACTATCGGACTAATTGAATGTAGCCCCTCCCTCCTACATTGCTAAATGTGACTACATATTATTTTCTCCCAAAATTTTATTTTTACATGTTTGTAAAAACGTTCAATAAAATGGTAATATATATATATATATAAATATATATATATATATATATATTGTGTGGCGAGTAGATTTTTTGGTGATTTGTCAACCACTGGCCGTGATAGTGCAGAATAAATGAGTTCTTCAGTATTAGGTGATACCTTTTTTATTTGGACTAACAATTTATGTCATAGGACAAGCTTTCGAGAGTTTTCCTCTCTTCCTCAGGTCTGGCAATACTGCTATTGCCTGACCTGAGGAAGAAAGCTTGTCCTATGACATAAATTGTTAGTCCAAATAAAAAAAAGGTATCACCTAATACTGAAGAACTCATTTATTCTGCACTATCACGGCTATTTCCGTTTTATATATATATACTAGCTGATATACCCGGCGATGCCCGGGATGTAAATGCGTAATAGGTAGTATTATTTATAAATCGTGGAACAATTGGTTGAGTATTTGTTGGAAAGGTTGGATAATAATGTTGAAAAGAAAGATGGAAGAAAATGTAATACGATGTTGTATAAAAATGGTTTATTGTAAACACACCACAGTACAATGTATATTTTGGTGACATAAGTGATGTAAAAATGTGAGGCGTGTGTCCTGCTAGGGTGTGAGCGTGTGTGAGGCGGCGGGTGGGTGTTCAGTACGGGTGGCGCGTGGGTAGTGAGTTCTGGCTGTGGGTCGGGGTCCTGCTAGGGTGTGAGGCGGCGGGTGTGTGGTGAGTGCGGGCGACAGCTGGTCAGTGATGTTGGTGCGTAGGGGCGGGAGGAAGCGGGTGTGTGTCGAGTGTGGCGGGTGTCTGTTCAGTGCGTGCGGCGGCTGTGTGGCGCAGGGGTGTGAGCGGTGGGCGGGTGAAAGGCAGAAGTTTGTGGGGGATGGGGGGAGGTGAAGGGGGGAGGTGGGGGATGGGAGAGGTGAAGGTGGGGGATGGGGGAGGTGAAGGGAGGTGAAGGGGGGAGGTGAAGGGGGGATAAAGGGAGGTGAAGTGGGGTAAAGGGAGGTGAAGGGGGGTAAAGGGGGGAGGGAGGTGAAGGGGGGGAGGTAAGGGGGGAGGTAGGGGGGATGTAGGGTGGGAGGTAGGGTGGGAGGTGAAGGGAGGGCGACAGGAGGTGGAGGGGGGGCGACAGGAGGTGGAGGGGGGGGGCGACAGGAGGTGGAGGGGGGGCGAGAGGAGGTGGAGGTGGAGGGGGGGCGAGAGGAGGTGGAGGGGGAGCGAGGGGAGGTGGAGGGGGAGCGAGGGGAGGTGGAGGGGGGGCGAGGGGAGGTGGAGGGGGGGGCGAGGGGAGGTGGAGGGGGGGGCGAGGGGAGGTGGAGGGGGGGCGAGGGGAGGTGGAGGGGGGGGCGAGGGGAGGTGGAGGGGGGGGCGAGGGGAGGTGGAGGGGGGCGAGGGGAGGTGGAGGGGGGGCGAGGGGAGGTGGAGGGGGGGCGAGGGGAGGTGGAGGGGGGGCGAGGGGAGGTGGAGGGGGGGCGAGAGGAGGTGGAGGGGGGGTGACAGGAGGTGGAGGGGGGGGCGAGAGGAGGTGGAGGGGGGTGATGGGAGGTGAAGGGGGGGAGGTAGAGGGGGGGAGGTAGAGGGGGGGAGGTGGAGGGGGGGCGACAGGAGGTGGAGGGGGGGTGACAGGAGGTGGAGGGGGGTGACAGGAGGTAGAGGGGGGGGTGACAGGAGGTGGAGGGGGGTGATGGGAGGTAAAGAGGGGGGTGGGGAGGGGAAGTGGAGGGGGGTGTGAGGGGAGGTCAAGGGGGTGGTAGGTGAAGGGGGAGGGAGGTGAAGTGGGAGGGAGGTGAATGGAGGGGAGGTGAAGGGGGGGCGGGGGGAGGTGAAGGGGGGGCGGGGGGGAGGTGAAGGGGGGGCGGGGGGGAGGTGAAGGGGGGGCGGGGGGGAGGGGAGGTGAAGGGGGGTGGGGGGGAGTGGAGGTGAAGGGGGGCGGGGGGAGGGGAAGGTGAAGGGGGGCAGGGGAAGTGGAGGTGAAGGGGGGCGGAGGGGAGGTGAAGGGGGGGCTGAGGGGAGGTGAAGGGGGGGTGGAGGGGAGGTAAAGGGGAGGTGAAGGGGAGGTGAAGGGGGGAGGGGAAGGTGAAGGGGGGATGGGGGGGAGAGGGGGAAGGGGGGAAGAGGGGGGGAAGGGGAAGGGGGGAAGGGGTGGAGGGGAAGGGGGGGAAGGCGAAGGGGGAGGTGGGGGAAGGGGGGAGGTGGGGGGAGGTGGGGGAAGGGGGGAGGGGAGGTGGAGGGGGGGTGAGGGGAGGTGGAGGGGGGGTGAGGGGATGTGGAGGGGGGGTGACGGGAGGTGGAGGGGGGGTGACGGGAGGTAGAGGGGGGGTGACGGGAGGTGGAGGGGGGGTGACGGGAGGTGGAGGGGGGGGTGACGGGAGGTGGAGGGGGGGTGACGATAGGTATGAACATAGCATAGGTATGCATTGCATAACGTTGGATTAGCCATTCGTTGTAAAACGAGGACTGCCTGTATTGCTGCAGTATCCCATCTGCAAGAACTAATATTTTTCCTTTGCAGGTAGACAGGAGGAGTTTGTTCCATGTTGTGCCATCCCCAAAAATACCTTACCGGGGGGAACCTGTTTGCATTGCCCCTGGGAACTTATCAAGTAATCGTAAAAGTACCATAATGCCAGTTAACCCTATCAATGCCAAATGAGCCTTCCCTACATTGAATACCAAATCAGCAAGCCAGCCACTTTGGGGGAGATTTATCAATGTAAAGAAAATGCAAAAAAAGAAGTTTATTTTTACGGATTGTTCCATTGTCTCCTCAAATTTGCGTCAAATGTAGGTATGGCAGTGTTTCTTGCATCTGACACAAGTTGTTGGCGGATCTTTGGGACGCAAAGACAAGAGGCAAAAGTGACGCGCGGAGACGCAGAGTTTGCACCATCTCTTTATAATCTGCTCCCTCACACCCCACTCCGCAAGGTGGCGCAAAACCTGGAGCAAAGATCTCGATACATTGATGCAAAGAGACGCAAGATGAAAAAAAACTCGTACAACCTATGCTAAAAGGATGTTATCCATATGGTTTTGATGCTTATAAATAAACCCCACAGATAGAAGCAACAATCCTAAAAGCGAAACATTTTTCTTATAACGAGTACAAAAGACCTTGACGTTAATACGGGTAACATTTGTATATTTGGGGTAAATCTAGCCACGATTTCCCTGTTAAAACCAAATGATCTTGTTAACAAAATCAGATTATTCGAGTAAAGCCAGTTCCCCCCCCAGCAATAAAACTGTTCCCCTTGAACACCCCCAGTGGCAAAATGATGGAACCCCAGTAAGGAAGAACCCTCGGCAAAAAGATCAAAGTATCCCAGTGAAATCACATCCCCCAGTAACAAGACCCATTTTCCTGTCACCAAACCAATTAATTCCAGTAAAATCAGAACACCGCAGTAATCAAACAAAAAGTTACCCCGGTAAAATAATATAACCCCCTGTAATAACGACTACATTCACGTGGGAAGATCAAGCAATACCAGTAAAGATAGATCACTCACAATCTATTTCCATCGTTAAAATCAAATCCCCCCCCCCCCTACACTGTTAACAAGGCTAAGTTATCCCAGTGCCAAAGTAAGGTAACCCTAGGAAAGCCAAGTCAATTCATCCCAATAAAATCAGATGAGCCTAGTGATAGTCCCAATATTAAATGCCTCTCGTACCATTCTCATTCAGACGCCTCTTTGGGATCTCTTCCACGCGCAATGCGGCTCCTTGCAGGTCTGCAACTCTACCTGCTCCTCTTTGGAATCTGCGATACCAGATCGGACTGGTACGAAGTGACACACGGGAGGAAGGTAGTTGGGTTTCTTGCTCAATTTGATCCCGCATCACCGGAGTATTAAGAGAGCATGTGAGGAATGTCACCTTCCACCTGTGCGAACTGCTGCAGGTTAGAGAGCCTTTGATGTACATGCTGGTTTTAGCCACGAGTTATAGGCACCAGGGTGTCAGGAAGAGAACAGACTGATCTCAGGCAAGAATAGGGTGAGGTTCTTCTGGGAACGTCTTCCACCCACAAAATCTGTGGAGTGGTCACGTAGTCTTTAAAACTCTAGTGCCACTCAGAAGCAAATATTAATGTGTCAAAGTAAATGCACCAAGATACGTCAAACCATTCATACCACTGTTAATTGAATTTGCACTTAATCAGGGCCGGTGCAAGGGTTTCATGCGCCCTAGGCGAAACTTAAAATTTGCGCCCCTAAAATAAACAGTGGCGGAGCTAGCAGGGCTACAGGAGGTGCAACCGCACCCCAGCGCGACGCAAAATAAAAATAATAGGGTGTCAAAATACCAGAAAAAAAAGAATAAAAAATAAGAGGAAAAAAATTATTATTATTATTATTAATGCGTCCCTAGGACCTTTACGCCCTTTACGCCCTTTACGCCCTAGGTGACTGCCTAGGTTCAATAGAGTGCTTAGCACTAAAACCAGGAATGACCCAGTGAAAGTGATGCGCTGGTGATTAGGTGAACAAATCACTCACAAACATCTGCAGGAGGATGGTCTGATCTTGTGAATCTCTCTCTTAAAAGACACATGGAGAGTACATAGCATAATACAGTTTTATGCACAAAAACAGATGGATTCAGATTGGGAGTTCCGTGTAACCCTTTCTGTGCCAGAGGGGACAGTTACAGATGTCAGACGGCGCTGCGGGAGGGGGGGGGGGGGGCATGCTTCCGGTTGAAATCCCCCAGAGTGTATATTCTCTAGCGCTGCAGTTGGGTGACCACAGCTTATCGCGGTGCCAGAGACACTCAGGTTCGCTACATTGGAATGCTAGCACTGGCACTGAAGAGGTTAAACACTCACAAATTTCCTTGATGCTGTTTCCCTTGAAGAGCTGAATAAAGAGGACATTTCAATACTACCTGAGTTACGATCTAGGACATTCGGGGGTGGCCGTTCTGCCGCGACAAAGTTGCCACAAGGACATCTCTCCGCCGGCCGTTTTGTCGCTAAGGTAACCTTACCCTAAGAAACCCTAATCTTAATAGAAACGCTAATCACCTACCCTAAAAACCTAAAACCCCTTACCGTGATTCCCTACCCTAAAAACCTAACCCCTTAATCTAAAACCCCAGGGAAGCGGCTCCGGCAAAGGGTCCCTTGGTAGCCAAATGACAGCAGCGCTCCAAAAATGTTCTACATGCGTGCTCCCGCCTTCACCCGACCGCTCCGACAGAAAGCGGGTTCTCGCCACGCTTGACCAGCCAGCTAGGATAAGCGCATGTTTAAATGTCCCGAGCGGGACCGCTACACCGCACGCTCCAACACGCCATCTTTAAATGTTCGTGCGGGACATTTAAACATGTGCTTAGCCAAGTTGGCTTTTCGGGCGAGCGCTTTGTCGGAGCGGGCGCTCAGGCACCGGACATTTTTGTAAGCGCGGTGAAATATGAAGCGGCGAGGTGCCCTGCGGCCAAACTTCCCCTTCCGGGCCTATTCATAAAACGGCGCGTTTCCCCACGCAAAATCGGGCAAACATAGAATACAACGTTTGCCTACTGCACGGATTTGTATCTATTTGTTGCAGTTTGGACATGCGAGAGCTATTTTGGAAATACAGTGCAAAAACATTATTCACACACTATGCGTCTTATAACCACAAACTACTGTTTTTATGATAGAACCTTTCAGTTCGTCTTTTCCCCACTAGCTAGTGATTTTAGCTAGTTTTCCGACGCTTCTCCTACCTTTTATGCCTCAGGGCGTTGTTTTCGCTAACAAGGTTACTGTATTACCTGTTTTCCAGTACACAGTGAAATTAGGATTTTGGAGAACGCATAAACTGCAAAATAATATAAAGCACAATTTAGGCTTGTGTAAGTAAAGCGGCCTATGTAGCAACGTACAGAAAACCGTGTTTCCCGCTGCACTAGTTTTACGCCCAAATGGTGTAATTTGTACAAAGCCTGTTGCTCCAGTTTCATACATTTTTTTTGCCAGAAAGCCATCACCTCAAACCTGGCAGATATTTGGGCGCAGATAGAAAGGAGAAGATGGCATGCAGACATGTACAGTTTGATACCCGCGCGCCATGTAACTCCTCAGCACCTTTTGACACTCCCTACAAAAAACAAGCTGATGCAGACAGTGCTAAAACTGGTGCAAAGTGCTGGTCAACGACTGAGCCATCGGTGCTGAAGCAGGGATATCCTTAAAACCTGGCCTGTTGGTGGCCCTTGAAGACTCGAGTTGCCAACCCCTGCCCTAGGCAATGGATATTATAGGCCATCATGCCCTGTGCGTGTACAGCGAATGAGTAATATGTTAACACCTTGATCTCACCTCTCTCCCTGCATCTCAGTATGCCCTCCCATTTGCTGTTTTCTCACCAACTTCCCCACTCCCCTCCACCTTTGTGCCCATACCGTGCACCACTATTTGCACACCTCTTTCTCAACAACTTCTACACACCTAAATAAAAAGCACCCCCACAAATCCTCTATTCACCTCTTCTCTACGCCTCCTCCTTGCTGCTGGGGATCTCTCTCCTAATCCTGGACCCAGCCATATACAAATCTGCTCTCATCCACACCTCCTGCCCACCTCTTTCCCTGCTAATGTTAACCCATCTAATTTAATACCGACCAACCTTAAAACTCACATAACAAAAGAATTATCCCAAGAGCCTGCACTCCTAGCTACTGTCCCACACTCAGTCACTCCTACCAACCATTGTGGCCAAGCACTGTCATCCACTGCACTTATTCCCTCACCTGCTGTCTCTATGTCTCCCATCATACTACTTAGATTGTAAGCTCTCCGGGGCAGGGATTTATTTTCCTATTGTGACTTTGCTGCGCTTATTGTATTATAAATTCCCTGTGCGGTATTGTCTTTGTAAAGCGCCAAGTACACTGCTGGCACTAGATAACGATAAATAGATCCCACTCAACATAAACAAATAAAATGCAATCTACTTTCCTATCGTCTTTAGGAGCTGGCAAGTTGTCTTCTATCACAAAACGAATCAAGCTACAAGGATGTGTAGAAAGAGCAGGAGGGAAAAGCATGGTGTCCAATACCTGATACACCAGTATTTCCTGGGGAGCGTGTTTCAGTAAACTCTTCATACCAGTTTAAAATGTGTTTTTCCGCCTTACCCAGTACACAAGATAAGTGTCCCTTTGTGCCTGCACCTCTTTTTTGCATGATCACTGCCAACCACATTTTTTTTTAACCCTTTGACTGCCTTGGGAGTCTGTCAGCAAAAGGGTTATTGCAATTCTCAGCAATTTGACACGCTTCCACGTCATTGTATTGTAGCAGCACTTTGGATATAAGCCCGCGTCCATAGTAAGCGCGATGGCGTGCGCACCGCACACAAAAGCCTGTAAGGCAATGCGCACGGCCATAGAGCTCGCGCGTGCACGAGCGCGAACGATTGCTCGCGAGACAAACACTTTTGATTTTGCAATGCGACGGCCGAATCACGTGCACAGGTCACCCAAATAAGGGCGAACCGCTCACATGACGTCACGGGCACGTCCCCCCCCCCAAACACGGAATTGCAGCTGCTCTGTGTTGTTTCCTCCTCCAGACCCCGCAGGCCATGGATCGCCTTTGCGGCAGGCGCGGCGTGATGTCGCGCGCCAACTATGGACAAGCCCATATGGTGCCAAGTGCTAAGCAGTATGGCTGATGACTGCACCGTTTAGTAAATCTTGGCCAATATAGATCAGCTGGTAGACTTACAGCACTGGAAGAGAATCGTTTTTACCAAGTTAATTCCCACACAGTACATATATTGGGGTTAGAATAAAGTAAAAACATCTGTAATAACCCAATTCATCATTCACATCACTTAAAGCAAGAACTTAAAAAAAAAAAAATTTACACATTTTTTACTTAATGTCATTAAGTTCAGCACCAGGGACCCCCTGCTTCTGGAGATACTTACCTCCGTGGGGCAGGGGGGGGCTGGTAGCCGGCTAGCAGGGATCAGGTAATGGCCCCTTTCAAAGCTCCTGCGCCTTGCGGGCCAATAGAAGCTATGACGTCATCCGGTGCGGCTTCCTATTAGTCACACGGAAGCTTTAAAAAGCAGAGAGATACCGGCATCCCCTTCAGATGTTAAGTATCTCTGGAGGCAGGGGATCCCCAGAGCTGAAACTAATGGGGTTCAACTCCGGGGACTCCCGGTGTAAAAACAAAATATAAAAAAGAAAGCGCTTGGATTGCTTCTTTAATACAACTTGCACCTGAAAAGCCTAACAAAGATCACAGTATCTCAAATATATTCAGTATGTAACCCATCTACCCCCCTTCTCCCGGGAGATACCTGCGGTTGGTGCTACCTGTTATGCTCAGGGCCTTTCGTGAGCCTCTGCCGATGTTGTTGGTGATAGACTGGACAGGCTTTCGGCGCTTGGATAGTTCTTCTCTTGATGGTAGAGCGCCTCCATTCCCACAGGGCCTATCCCAGATGGGTGCAGTCCCCTGTGGAAAAGGCGCTCACACTCCCCCAGCATAACTGCAGCCTCAGGCAGGAGTATATAACAGATAACTTGGATCTTTATTCTTTATGGCACAGCATCAGCATGCTGACATCATACGGTATACCTCAGTACACCCTTCTCTTTGTAGCAAGAGCGATTAGCCCCACTGTACCCTACATAACCCAGTGGAGTGGCACCTCGCAGCTTGCTATTCTCTTGGTCCCTGGACTCAACCCCCAGGGCTTGGGGCCCCAAGGGTCCATCCCTCACACGCCCTGGTGGAGTATGGGGTAGGGGATCCCATTCCCCTGAGGGAGGGGATAGAAAGTGAACCAGAGCCCTGGCTCCTCACTTCTACAACTACTAAATTTGGAGCTGCAGACCCTTTTTGTTACCAGGGGAAGGCTCCATGTCTCAGCTCCGTATGGGCAGTACCCAGGCCATAAGCCATCCCCTTGTCACTCAAGGGAACTGCTTACTACAGTATGGCAGATTTAACCCTAATACTGCCTGCGCTGGCACCAGGACTTGTGTTAGACAGTGAAATTAGTAGCCCAGAGGGTTACCTGGCTACACATACATCAGGTCATTTTGGGTTTACCTGAGCAAAACTCTAAAAAGTTAGTGATTAGGGAAAAGATATACAGCAGATGTGTAGATCACAATTATGCCCAGTTTTAGAAATACCGTCAGAAAAATGTTTTTATGTTCTACATTCTTCCAAAACCAAGAACAGCTGGAGTGTGTCACAATGAAGCATGCAATGAGGATCAAAAAAAGAGAGAAAGGTAAAAGCAGTTTGTGTAAAGCAAGTCAATTTAAATCATGGAATTAACACATTTTATTTATATTTTAATGCATACGTGTGTGTATACATATACACACATATATATACATATATATACATATATATATATATACACACACACACACCTAAGTACTTTTACATTGACAGAGAGAGTATGTATACACACCATATACAAGCAAGCACACTCCAGACACTTACTGACCTGCATGATGTACAGTTGACAGGATTAATGGGAGAGGTTGCATTTTCCTCCCATGTGCAGCCTGGGAGCAGAGAGGCAGAGGAGGAGCGAATGAGTATTCAGGCTGCTCAATGGCGCCCCCTGCTACGCCCCCTCCCATCCTATGTTTGGAAGCAGTAACTGCAGCCAGCATATTCCAACTCCAGAAGGCAGCTAATTGTGGTCCTGACCTACGGCACTTCTAGCAGCCCAGGGAAGGGGGCACATTTCCCCTATTCCACCCCCCCCCTCACTAGTCTACCCCGACTAAAATTAACTACATGCCCAATTAAATCAGAGGTTGCCAATAAAACGACAATTGCTCTAAAACTATAATGTAAAGGACCTGCAACTTTAAGTATAAAAAGGAGCAAACACACAGATTAGTGTTTAGGACCTGCGATATTATGGTCATACCTTGAAAGTGTCTCGCAGGCTTATATGCTTTGGCCAAAGGGTTAACTAAATGACCCCTTTTTTCAAGAGATATATAGGTATTTCACTGCGTATTTTTGTCACATTGGATGTTGCTCAGGACGTTTGTTTCTTGTTTTATATAAAAAGGAGCATTCCAAGTTAAACGCCCTCTCCCCCACCCCTTTTTGTTCAGCCTGGGTGGGAAGTGGGAGGGGTCTTTGGAGCTGAACTGCATTCATTTCAGCTCCGAGGACCCACATGTTCCGGAGATATTTACCGGGGAAGGTGCCGCAGGTACATGATGGAGGTTTAAAGCTCCCGCGTCACGCATGCCAATGGGAAGCCAGCATCATAAGAAAGGGGTCCACAGAAATGTAATTAACGCGGAGGACCGGAATCGGCCGTGACCAAGTCTCCGCTGGTGTGTGGTTGCCGAGGAACCCTTCGCCGCCGCGGGACACTTAACTGCCGCGTTTCATCAATAAGGTAAGTTCATTTAAGGGGTTTTAGCGGTTAGGGCAAGGGGTTTTGTTTTTTTGGATAGGGCGTAATATTAGGGGTTTTTAGGGTAACGGGTAAGGTTAGGGGCTTACCTTGGTGAAGAAGCAGCTGACAGGAGCAATGTCTGGCGGCTAAACGCCGGTGGCGATTTGGACGCGGCAAAACGGCCACGACAAAATATACTAGACCGAGGGTGGAAGAGGTTAAGAAAAAAAATGTTCTGTAGTGGGAACTGATCCTTTAAGGTTCTCAATTCTTATATAGCTTAAAGGCTCAACTGGTTTTAGCTGGATTACATAAGATTTTCCGCTCCTCTACTTGTGTCAGGTAACTTCAATTACATATAGTAGAGATATTTCTATACACAGGGCAAATTAGTGCAAATTATTATGGTCAAAATATGTATACAACTGGCTATAATTAACAATTGTTCGAGGACAACAAAAAGTGTGTAAGGAAACCGGATCAACATTTGTGTAAAGAATAAATTTATTTTTAGATTTTTAAAGATTTAAATGATATATAAAATGTATACAGTATTATATTTTAACCCTTCCCCATCAACATAAAACAATTTTAACAGCTATTTTGTTCGTGCCTTTATAAAGGACTGTATCTATAAGATACACTAATGAGTAAAAACATATAGAACCGTATATTGTTCTGTAGTTAAAACTTGCATTTAGTACCTCTAACAAAATATAAAATAAAGTTCATATGGACATATCTTCTTGTTGTGTAACATTGGGAATAATTAAATTACATTTCATTGGCCAAGTTGTATTGCAATGTCCCATAATTTACAACCACTTATTACTTAAAATAGGTACCACATAACAATGAAGATCTTTATACAGAAGTTTAAATACATTTAAAAATGAATGAGAGATTGTGTACATTCTCATTTGATATACAGGTTGTACAGTCTGAGGTCTTTGGAAGATAGAACTTCTAAAGCAGTCATGAAACACAGGGGGAAAAAGCACTTGCTGTATTTATCTCTCTACAAGGCAACGTTTTGGAAAAAGAAAGCTTCTCTCTTCCATACATACATAATTCCCTGCTGATCATGGCGTTATTAAAGAACTGAAACAAATTGAAATGTATAAAAGATAGCCACGATGCACAGTTCAATCTTAAATTACAATCGCCTTGCGTTACATTTTAGCGACACGTCGTTGCAGAGTGAGGCTGCAGCACATCGCACCGCAGCGCATTGCAACCTTTGCAGAGCAGATCGTTATTCTGTGTGGCTTGGAGGAGCACAGGCAGGACCCTTTCAGAAAAGGACATTTAAAAAAAAAAAAAAAAAAAGAAACACTTAGCAGCGTGCACGTGTTTGTGCAATTCCTAACTCCGCAGTCACTTCTTGGGAAGATATTAGGCGTTAGGCTTTGTGAATTGTCATAAACTGGTGCTCATGCGGTTACAACATCAGCCGAATGGAATTCTTTGATTCTTCGGTGGAATTATCAGGATCGGTTGACGAATCCGCGTTGTCGTCCTGAGAGAATATCACTTTATCCGGCGTGTAGTCGTTCCTCTTCAAGTCTTTCACGGGGGAGGGGGAGAAATAAAGTAAATAAAATTAGCCTATTCCGGGAAAATGTTAAAACTATTTCAATTATTCTAAAATCAATTGAATTTGGTTTCCACAACGACAACTACAATATTACATTTTTCTTTCTTTATTGTCAAACAAAGAGCACAAGAAATTTGTGCTCAGGATTACACGACCGAAGTGGAGTACATTTAATTATTTTTAAACGGCAGTGAAATTTAACTTGCAACTTTTTGTAAAATGACAAAGCAACGAGAGCCTGACCCTTTCAGCAAATTAACGCAAAGTCGGCAAGCAAGACCACGGGTTTGAGATTGCTTTACCTATTATGGAATATTGCAATTTTGAGCAATCAAGTTACAGAAAAAAACACGTTGCGTCTGCTGTAGATAACGGCCTGCTAAAATAATACAAATTTTATTTCATATAGCGCTTTTCTCCCAATAGAACTCAAATTGCTTCACAATTACAGTATAGCGCGCGGTACGCAGTACATAGGAATTTTACAGACACAGTCCCTGCCCAGCTTACAATGTATGTTTTTGGGAGATAAAGTGACTTGCCTGAGGTCACAAGGAGCCGACACCAGGAAATGAACCAGTTTCCCCTGCTTTAAACTCGGTTCTCAGTCAGCGCCTTACACTCACTGAGCCGCTCCTTTAGCTCTTCAACACCTCATTCAAAAAGGTTTATTACACCCCTGCCCCCCCTTTATGGGTGGGAAGCAGGGGGACCCAAAAGCTGAACTGCGTTAATTCCAGTCACCGAGACCTCCAGGTACCCATGATACACACTGGGAAAGGTAGCCACGTTACGTCCGCATATTTAAATCCACCTGCTTACAAGGGCCAATAATAGGACAGCCGTCCTTTGTGACACAGACGATTGAAACAGCCACTTTGTTTCGCCTGGAGGGTACGGTACCAGCGCTACCTTTACAGGTATTTATATCGGGTGCCAGGGACGGTTCAGATCTGGGACCCCCCTGCTTCTAGTCCATGTAAAATAGAGGGGGCAGTGGGGCCTCCTCCTTTAAGCTTACTTGCTATACTACATCTTAAACTGTACAGCAGTCGCTCACTCAGGTTAAATGTTATATGAAACACAAAAGCATGGCCAAGCAGGGGGTAAGGCAACTCCAGTTCCCAAGGGCCACCAACAGGTCAGGTTTTCAGGATATCCCAGCTTCCGCACAGGTGGCTCATTCAGTGGTCCCTGATTGAGTCACCTGTGCTAAAGCAGGGATATCATGAAAACCTGACCTGTTCGTGGCCCTTGAGTACTGGAACTGCCCAGCCCTGTGTTATTATTTTTTTTTTTTATTAATACACACACACACACACACACACACACACACACACACACACTTTTTTAAAATGTATATACCTGGAAGTTTGAGCTTCCTGCAGCAAGAATTACAGTGATGCCTCGCACGAAAATTTTTGATGGCATCATCTCCAAGGTTTGCGGGCCCAAACACCATATCTGATGATCTGCAGAGCAAAAAACACACAGATTTAAAAAAAAAAAAAAGCTCAATACTATTTTATTTACGCATGCAGAGGATGGGATTTCTAGATATACATTATGTAACAGCGGCCTATTAATCAATTTAAACTAATCAAACCATAGTGGAACGTTAAATTAGCAAACTTTCAAATGACTTTAGTACAGGAATATATTAATAGAAATAAAATCAGTTTGTTCACATGAAAGTTTAACCCACCTTTTTTCTCCAGACTTTATGACTGACGGGTCTGTTAAATTTTCACCGACACCTTTGTAGAGAGAGATTTTTTTTTGTAATGTAAATCGTTAAGCCACAATCATTAAAGATTTTAAACATTTATAAGAAGTTCCCAACGGGAATTCTATGCTAGTGGCCATGCTTTTGAAGTGCCTCTTTGATATTAGCAGAAATGTATAACAGCCACGTGCATGGTTATTGTTCTATTATATACGACTGTATGTAAAAAGACTGCAAAACACTGACTTGTCGGATTTGTACCCAACAAGCAGCTGGGTTTTACCGAACCCCTACTCCTCTTTCCCATACCCGGCCACCTCAAACGCCTCACCAGCATCCCCCAGCTTAAACATCAACTCAATATAGGTTTATTAGGCCTTTTTCAGAAAGCGAGGGGCAGCATTCAAGAGAAATGTCATTTTTATATCTGAAATCTTTCTGGACTGCATTCATTCACATGTAATAGATCTTAAATGTGTCAGCACTTTCCTTGGTATGAAAACCGCCTTCACATTCAAGTGTATAATACACATACGGTACCGTGATGGCAGTAGAAATCTAACCTTGCAAATCCAGCACCAGAAGCTCCCCTCTTGTATATTCGAAGGTCCAGTGACTGAAAGCGAGCATGGTTTCCTCCAGCACGTTGGTGGCAATGCTCTCGTCTCCGTTGTTGTTGTTGTATTTTCTGAACTCTCCGGTCATGCACTCCTCAATAGCAAACCACTGCCCAGCTGAATGACAATATAAGAGAAAAACTTCCAGGAACCTTAAATACAAAGAGCGACACGCATTCAGGAAACGGTACATCCTCACGTTATGTTTTCAAGGTTCGGTTTCTACCAATCGTTCTCAATCTGGTGTTACAGATTTTACAGCAGGGGTGCTCAACTCCAGTCCTCCCAGCAGATCAGGTTTTCAGGATATCCCCCGCTTCAGCACAGGTGGCTCAATCAGAGGCCGTCTTCGACTGAGCCTCTGATTGAGCCACCTGTGCTGAAGCTTGGCTATCCTGAAAACCACACCTGTTGGGTGAGGCTTGAGGAGTGGAGTTGAGCACCCCTGGTTTACAGGATTCATCTTCGCTGGTTAGGTATACAGGCAAGTGTCTCTAATGTTCAAACGTCATCGCAAAGGGTGGTTACTGCTGCATTTTGCGAATACAGTATTTAATATACAGCTTCCAATATTATAACTTTCTACATTGAAGGTGTGCTTCACTAATGCAGATTCTGCTGAAGATGACATTGTATTGTTACATGCTTCTACTTTAGACATGCATTCTTCATTAAGAGGTGTTACCTCTACCAAGTGAGGCTTGTATTGCATCAACATATTTCTAGGACTTGGTTTGTTAAAGAACACATTCCTATATGCAGTTAATGACAAACAATACTAAAAGTATCAACACATGTGCATGACCCATGATTTCTAGGTTGTCCTAAAATGCCAA
Source organism: Ascaphus truei (assembly GCF_040206685.1). Taxonomy (NCBI): domain Eukaryota; kingdom Metazoa; phylum Chordata; class Amphibia; order Anura; family Ascaphidae; genus Ascaphus; species Ascaphus truei. The sequence goes on from NC_134500.1 coordinate 13,342,100, forward strand.
TACTTAAGTCGCCCATCAGATTTATTATGCAAAAAATCAAGAGCTTTCCTTTTTACTCCAGTGCACAAACTATTCAAGCTTTGCACTCTGGTTTTACACCAATAGAGCTTTTTAGTACGACGTTCAAGAAGAACGCATATAAGCTAATGAGGTGGTACCTCACCCCATTAAAACTTTCAAAATGTATCCAGGGGTTACTCCTCCATGTGCCCCAAACAATGTGGAAAGCCGGCGGATCTGTTACACATGCTGTGGGGTCCTGCCCTCGGATAGCCCCAATTTGGGAGCGAATTCGAGATTGGCTGGAGAGGATATTGGGCCTCGAAATTCCCTGGGACCCCTGGCTCTTCCTGCTAAATAAACCAGCACAGGAACTAGCCAGAGTGGAAAATAAATGAGTTGCACATTTTGCAACAGCAATGAGGTGCAAGATAGCAGCATTGTGGAAACAAAATAAAATTCCATCTATTGATAAAATTAGAAACAGAATTTGGTTTGTTTGCCAGATGGAAAAATTAACAAGTTTAGTTAATGACACTGGCACAAAATTTCAAAAAGTCTGTCTGCCTTGGTTGGCACAGACAGATATCCCAGGGGTGAGCAATGCCACCGCTTGGCTATGATAGTGTTAGATGCGTTCTCCTCTGACGGGTGGAGCTTAGCCACACTCCAGACAGGGAACCGCTGGACGAGTCAGATGACATTTCACATAAAAAAGTAAAGGAATATCTAAAGTCTGTGGCACAGAGTTAAAAAACAGACAAGAACTCTGCTATTCCCCCCCCCCCCCTTCCCTATCTTACCCTCCCAATGTGATGTTCTATGTTATCAGTGAAAATAGGTTTTCTGACGTTTAGTCAGGCATATATTTGAAAACGAGAGGTAACTCTCAATGTATTACTTCCTGGTAAAATATTTTATAAATAAAAAATAAAATAAATATACCTGCTAATACAAATTTAAACATTAAATTGTGGGTAAACACCTGCTGCGCCAGAGTTAAGATGCAAAGACCTTGTTTGCTTGACTTTATGAAAACTCAATATAAAATTTAAAGTTGAGGGAGGGGGGGGGGGAGCTTTTTATTTCGAAAAACTGGAGTACAGCTCAACCCCCTTATAACGCTGTGCTTGGGGTCCAAACATTCAAATCGCACTATAAGCGGATCGCGTTAGAAATAATGTACAATTGTATGCATGGTACAATAAAGTATTTAAGATACCAATAATCGTGTTGTAAATCATTCATAAGCAGAAAAAAACCTATAGGGAGGAAAGTGGAACACTGCGCAGGGACAAAGTGCAGGAACCGGCACACCAATAGTAAAAAACTGGTTTATTGAGCGACTAGGTGAGACACCAACAACATAGCCACCACCCACTCTGACGCGTTTCGGGCTAAGCCCTTTGTCATTCATAAGTACAAAAATTGGGAGCCACGCTTGCATCGCGCTATAAGCGGATCCGCATTGTAACAGGGTTGAGCTGTATGTATTGTCAAAAAATAAATAAAAATACTACCCTACAATGTTTATAACGATACACACTTACCTTGGTGAATATGGAATGGATTTTGGCTTCATTGCATTGAAAGCAAATGTCATTTTCTGTGCTGCCCTCTGCTGCTGTATTTCCTATGAATCAAAGTTAAACGGTTAATAGAACATTTCATTTTTTTAGCTCTGAATATAGCACGTGGATAAAATAATATTAATTCAAGGGTCACTTGTGTCCAAAAAGGGCTGCCTAGTGCAGTCATTTGTTGCTTGTTAGGCCTTTTAAGAACAAATGGATTATAATCACAAAATACAAACACGTGTCCAGTTATGAGTGATGGTCACTTACTTTAAGGCAGAGATGCAGGACAGTATCTTCTTTGTATATCCCTGACCAAGTATTGACAACCTCAGGGAGAAAAGACTTGATGATATACAGGTGGCCGGATTTGAGGATGTCGTATTCAGACCAGGTGCAAGCGACTTTCACGGCGCGTCTCAGCCCCCCGCCCATCTCCTCTTTACTCAGAAATTCAATCTTAGCGCACAGCCCTTTCTGGGACCAGGAGGACATGCTGTTATTCAGGATGTTTGGGGAGCTTTCTTCCAGGCGATACACAGTAACCAATTCACCTGCAACATTTATATACAGCAGCATTAGTGCAACTCCAACGACATTTTATTCTCATCGGTGCTGGGGGCGTTTGCATTGCGGTGGAAGGTGCAACATACACTATTTGCCCAGAGCATCTGTAACTAAAAAAACCAACAACAAAAACACCTTATTGCTGCTTTAATTAAAGGATTGAAGCAGGTGGTTCTCCAGAGCCGACCTATGTCATTTTCAGCTCCGGGAACCTCCTGCTTCCAGAGATACCCTCTCAGTAGCAGGTGCCGGTATCTCTTTTCAGCTTAAAATTACCTGGTCACATGTGCCAATAGGAAGCCGCGACGGATGACTTCACAGCAGCTTCCTATTGGCCCACGTGACATTTAAACTGCGCCATTATGTTAGGCACAAAGTTTCTCTCACTGCAGAGATACCGGCACCACTATAGAGGTAAGTATCTCTAGAATCAGAGGGTGTCCGGAGCTGAAATTAACACACGTCACCTCCGAAGGCCCCCTGCTTCAGTCCTGTAGTAATTAAAAATACAAAGTGTAACTCGTATTGCTGCTGTAAACGCATGTAATCCCATTTAGTGCCAAAGTATGCAATCATTTGATACCGCAAAGTATATGCCTTTTTGCTACAGGTTTCTAAATATAGAAAGATGTTAAATTAACTCAGTTGGGATCTTCCACATTTACTTTTTTGGGGTAATTGATCTCCATAAGGGGATACAAGAAATCGACATTTGAACAGCTAAAAGGGACAATCCCTCCTAGGACCAAAGTGAAGTAATTCCAGTAACATATTTAAGGGGTCTAAATTGTTTCTTTTGGGGGTGGGGGAGGGGGTTATAGAAGGGGGTGGTGGTTTGATTCACTGGTTGTTCCTTTTTGTGATCAGCAAGTGCTTGTACAGCCAGTTCCCCCCTCTCAACCTCTCCTTATCTTTGTTGGTTCTCCGAGAAGAACAGGGATAAAGAAAACACTCGATTGTCAACCATTTCCCCATTCAGAGGCCCCCTAACAAATTCAATTGGCCGACTATGTGGGATTAAAGAACTGGGAGAAGTGTATATGTTTTTGCGCTTCCAGTGTTTCGCTGCAGCTGGTGACACAATCTTACCTTTTGGAGGTACGGGAGTAAAAGGAATACTCTGGGACAACCGCATCAAGTTGTTTCTCTCCACAGCTAAATGCAAACAGAAAGTGTTAAGTAGTGGAATACAGGCGTGCCACGTAAGGAAGGCAAGTTTCTGCTCCGTGTGAAGGCTGCAAGTAACTGACCTGAGTAACAATAATTGATGTCCACAATAGGTTTGAATGGAGAACCTAGACCTGGGAAAATAGTGGGGGGTAAAAGGTAGATCAGTACAGTGCTAGTAGTTCTATTATTTCTGGGGAGCTGAAGATGTGTTGCAAATTGGTCCCTTTAAAAGGGGCAATTCCTCCTAGGATCGAAATGTACTAATTCCAGTGACATGTTTAAGAGGACTTATCTGGCTACATTTTATTCAAATCCGACAACTAGAAGTATTTTTATGTATATTTTAAACTAAGGACTTGGGAGGTGTTTGATTCCCTCTGGCTGCTCCCTTCTGGGTGATGTCACTGTGTGATGTCACTGTGTGATCAGCGAGCGCTTGTACAGCCAGAGTCCCCCCCCCATCCCACATCTTTATTGGCTCTGATAATGACAGGGTTAGATATGGGGGGGAACCCCACTTGATTGACAAACACTTTCTCATTCAGAGGCCCCTAAGAAAAACAACTCATTTACCAAAATGAAAGGTATTATTAGATTTGTTTTCGGAATGCCCGTTAGTCGGCCAGAAAACACACTTAATCTTAGTCTATGTGGGATTGCGCCATTAAATGGACAAACCGCAGAGCTCTGCGTAGATATAAGCACAGAAGACTTTCCCAAGTCTCCTTCGTAGATATACTGCTACAACATTAAAAGATATTACTCTGCTCCCGGGAGGGTATGGGGCCTGTGAGACATTCCACCAATGACAAAAGTGGAAGTCCCCTTTTAATCGTTGGGGTGGTTACCACTCTGAGCCATTAGAATCTCCCAGTTCCTTTCTTACCATTTAAAGCATCCTCTGCAGGAGGTCTGTAAAAACAAAGGTTATTGTAATATCTTTTTAATATATACAGTATATATAAAATATTTTTTCTGATGTTGCGCACATAGAGAATATATATGTAGGGTGACCAAATGTCCCATTTTTTTTTTTTGTACTTTGTCCTGGGTCCTGACTTTAATTTTTTTTTTTTTTTTATAAAATCCCATTTTTTTTGGTGCTTGTAGGCCACACATGCGCAAAATTTGTCCCGGGGAAAATATGGTCACCATCACCATATATGTCACGAACTGGCCACTGACACTTTATCTTGACAAAAGGTTCACAAACAGACCTTGTGCATTAAATGTATGATCTTTGGAAGACCAGTGGAGTGCCCAAATTTTTCTATTTCTAGTACATCTTTACAGATACACAGAAATAAACACTGCCAGGGCTGTATACTGTAATCCGTGCTGTAGTGGGGGGTGGGAATTCAGTGTGTATGTGTATGTATGTGTATGTGAGAGAGTGAGAGAGTGAGAGAGTGAGCAGGGGGGGAGAGAGGAAGAGATGGGGGGGGGGTGAGAGAGGAAAAGATGGGGGGGGGGGTGAGAGGAAAAGATGGGGGAGTGAGAGGAAGAGGAGGAGGGAGGGGGGAGTGAGGGAAGAGGAGGGAGAATAGAGGCGGAGGGGGTGTAATAGAGGGTAGAAGAGTAAGAAAGGGGGAGAGTAAGAGGGGGCAGAGAACATGGGGTGAGGCAGAGAATGAGAGGGGGGTGAGCAATGGGAGAGAGAGAGGGGGTGTGAGCAAGGTGGTGTGTGAGAGGGGGTGGAGGTGCCTTCAGGGATATTGGTGGAAACGCTAGAATTATTTTGCGTTTTTTATTTGGGGGGCCCTTTATAAAAAATACAATTAAAAAAATGTGAATCTTCAGGTAGAATGGTACGGTATACCGTCTGAGTTTTTCTTTTTACAACTACAGCACTGACTGTAACAAATGCCAACAGCTGCATTGCAAATTGTAGGAGCTTCTATTGCACAATTCACATATTGACTGTTTTAGTGACTATGAATCCGAAGTGCTGTCGCAGCAATGCAAATGGAAAATGTCTGCTTCAGTCCTGGGAGACAGCAGCGCTTTTACTCTGACTGTCGCATAATCTCTTACATAAGAAAGTGTCATAATTCCCTGTCTTGCCAATCACCCAATACAATGTAGAAATAGCCACAATGATTGCTGTGAAGATGGGGAAATGTATGATGTAATAATCGGAGAGACTGAATACAACCGTAACCGTATATTCTAACGTCTAACCTGGTCTGCAAGATTTAAAAGGCCGATCCAATTAGATTTCAATACTGACATACTTCACATCTATTACTACAGTACCATCACATTACAATTCATAATCAGTAGAAAACTTACTTTGGCTTGCTTGAGGAAGAGGAGTGAGCTTGCAACCAATCCTGGAAGAATAATATCACATTACAATGTACAAAAGGCCATGACTTGTACATAATCTTACTAGCAATGAGCATGTGAAAAAAAAAACGACATTTAAATGGGTAACATTACAGAAAACAATTCACAACAAAGATCTTAAATACAGCCTTTCCCATATATAATGATGGCGTTCTTGTCACTTTTTCCATTTGTATTTGTGTACCTGTGGTAGAAGAAAAGCTAATTCTGTCTGTGCACCAATTACCACCGCTCTTTCGGCAACACCTTCTTTTAATGTGCCAATCCAGGCGCTTTTCTTTTTTTATTTTATTTTTTACACAGGATTGAAGCAGGGGGTCTCCGTTAATCCCGTTAGTTTCAGCTCCAGGGACCCCCTGCATAGTAGGTGCTGGTAGCCGCTCGGCTAGGATCACGTAATGGCCGCTTTTCAAAGCTTCCACGGCCTATGGGCCAATAGGAAGCTGTGACATCAGGTTAAGCTTTCTATTGGCCAACGTGACTTGGGCGTTTTTAAACTTTAAAAACCAAGCTAGCTCAGCCGGAGCGGCAACCCCTACGGAGGTAAATATCTCTGGAAGCAGGGGGTCCCGGAAGCTGAAATGAATGGGGTTCAGTTATGGAGACTCTGATTCAAACCCGTGTACAAAAACATAAAATAAAAAATATGCTTGGATTGCTCCCTTAATCACAATTCAGCAAGAGAAATGTAAATGTGTGGGGAGAAATAGACACACTGCACAAACAAATAGAAATGTTATATGTAGATCTGGTATGGCATTTTAAAATCATACAACATTGCTAAATCACATAACTTCATTCTAAACAATACTTCTCTAGAGAACATTTTTAAGGTGCAGTCCCGTCTAGGACCCAGAGTTCAAGACAAATGCTCATGGTAATTGTTAATCACTAGACTTTTTTTCCGTTACTTTAAGGGGTAGATTCAACAAGCGCCGGCAAGGCTTAGTAACGTGAATGGGCGTTAACGGCGGCTTGCGTGCGCTAACTCGTACCTGCGCTTGATACATCTGCCCCTAAGAGCGTGCTGCTCCAGTTTCTTAACACACAACCATCACATTTGTAGCATCCATGCTTCCAATCTGTACCCTTTCCTCAACTAATTCCGTGAGAATAGTGGTGTCCTTGACATTTTGTTTATATATTGTGGTGTATCATGGTTATGGCAATAGATTGAATAGATGCATACAAGGCCATCTGGTTGAACGTCTGTATAAGAGCTGTAATTTTGTCTGTGCTGCTGCCATGAATGTGAATTATTTACCATTCCATTATTTTTTCCCCTAAAGCAAATCATCGTTTGTACAAACCGTTAAAAAGGTTTCCTTAGAATCTTCCAGCTTAGTATCTTCCGTCAGGGATGCTCTCCTACTACTGATGTGCACTAGAAAACATACATGTTACAAGGTGGTTACAAGCATAGAAGGGATATAAAACTTCTATCCAGAACCAGAAATCATACTGGTGACAGGAGCGATTGAAGGAACTTTAACACTATGTAAAGCTACCAAACATGCCCCAGTTTACCAGAGACAGTCCCAGTTTGCAAAGTTCTGTACAGAAACAAAAACCAGGTCAAGCAGAACTGCGAACAGCATAAATATGTGTTAAAGTATCAGCGGATTACATTTTGCGAGCAGCACTTAATTTGTATCCAATATACTCCTGCTTCATTTAAACCGGTCCTGGTTAAGCCGATCAGTTTAGCACATAATGCTCTGTCACACTTACACTTGTCTAAGAACAGGGACTGGGAGACTTTATTGAGCTCCATAAAACCAGCACATGACCTCACTTGTTTCAAGCTGGAAGGCGGGCACACATCCACCTGGAAGAGAAGTGGGTGGGGAGGGGGGGGGGGGGGGGTGAGAGACTATATTTTTTTAGCTAGTTTAATATATTTACCCGAGTAACGTTTGAAAATATACAAAGCCAAAAAGTTTGACCATGTTTACTACGCACATCATTTCTTACAATGTAACAACGGATATAAAGGCCACTCCACTTTTGGGGCATTGCATATGCATTAGGATTGAGAATAAAATGATGAAAATATGTTCACATTTCTCTCTTGCCCGTACATGCAAGGAAAAACAAAGATGGCCGAGGGGTCACCCAAGCGGAGTATGCAAGGTCTTCTCATGATGAGGTCACAGCTTTGCGTTGGCTGCCAGAATGAGGTGGACCCTCTGGCCATACAGTTTCTCCCGGACAAGAATGTTTGTAAGGGAATTTTAATATTAAGCATGTCCAGCACTGACGGGTCACTTAGGTTGTAGTGCTACGATTCAACTGTGGAAAACGATTGGTTTACAAAAATACAAATCAATATATATCTAAAAAGCAATTGAACTGCACAGATGACTGATTTAAGGGTTAAACCCCTCACAAAAAAATCTAAAAACCAAAGTACAGTGTTTTCATTTTTTCTCTCTATTTTTAAATCCCAGAAATAATAGAAAATGCATTTAATTATTAGAAGGCACGATCAATTTTTAGTAGAGACATGGCAGTCCTTTTATATTGTCAACAGAATAACTTTGGCAGAAACGAAGAAATAGAAAATAGCAGAATCTAAAGAAAACTTTCAGGCTTTCTGTTTATCTTGATGCATTGTTGCAGAGATTGCATGTTAAGAACAAATATCACCAACAGGTCATTTCTACATAGCACGTCTACTGTGATGTTAGTTTTAGGTCTGCAATTTTGGTAATAGGCAAACAGGTCATGTTTTACGTTACTGCTAAATCAGGCGTCTTACCACATCCACTGGCTTTGCTTCTTCCTTGCTTGTGTCTTCTGGCTCTTTAAGTTTATGCAACATTACACTGTCTCTGTGACCTGAAGGGTTAAAACATACATATTTATATATATATCCGATTGATTACAATGCATTCTCTACTTTATTCACTTACAAGTTGCAGCAACTACTGTTCATGTAGGCCTTCCATAAATTAGAATACATGAAAGCTTCCCAAATGTTGAACCATAACATCACACCAAACTTGTGCCAGAACTAGGCCATGGTCAGGATGTATCCCACTGTACAACCAGGCTATCCCTGCTTTAGCACAGGTGGCTCAATCATTCTGACTGAACCACCTGTGCTGAAGCAGGGATGTCCTGAAAACCTGAGCTGTTGGTGGCCTTTGAGGACTGGAGTTGGCCACCCCTGACCTAAACCATTATCCCTGTCCTACATCCTCAGTGACCACATGGATACTAGTATATAGGAAATGCTCTAAATATGTCAACATCTAGATGGAAAATGTCACAAAATAAAAACAAAAGTAGACCGTTTAATATAAGAAAACTTCTCGTCTACGACTAAAAATTCTGACTGGAAAGTGTAACGTAAACTGACCAAATACAATGAGAACGTTGTAAATGTGAAGACACTGCCAGACCGTAAAAACACCACATTTACTTACCAACAAATGCCCCAAATTCTACACTATTTTCAGATTCTTTCGCCACTCTTTCATTTACAGGCTTTTCCTGCTTATGTGCAAGTGCCAACTGGCTTCTAGGACCAGGCTGTGTTGGTGTGCTCACAAAAAATGTCGCGGTTTGGGACGGACAGGTTGGCATGCTACTAGCAGAGTTACCAGCTTCCTGGTTTCCAGGAGCGGATTCCGAAACATCTGCTCCTTGTGTGTTTATCTGTAGTTCTGGAAGGTAGTCAGTGCTAGCAAGTAAGGCACATCCAGAGGTACCAGCCTCCGGAATATTTAATGTCTCTCTCCGAGGTGGGAAAGATAAATCCTCGCTCATCTTGTTCTGGGCATTTCTTTCATCCCGCAGAGAGATGTTGAATATAAGATTACTGTTAACCTCCGGACTTCCTTGTGGAAATGAAGACCCAAATACATTTCCAACGCTCTGTTTCTTCCTCATGGAAGACCGCAGGGGGCCGTCGTCCACTAGATTCTGCCCCAGGTGCTTTGAAATGCTTAGCTCACGGGTTATTTCATTGTGAACCTTGCTCGCTTCAGATGCCTTCTGGGCAGTTAGAGTTTTTAAAGTGTCCACAGTGAGAGCAGAAAGATCCTGCAGGTGACCAATCTGCGAATCCAGCGAGTGCAATGAACGCTTAATATAGTTGACACGATCTCCAACTTCTTTAATCTGAATACACATCTGCTCCACTCTGCAAAAACCCCCCACCAAACAAAACAGGTGTGAAAGTATGTTTCAAACAGGATATATGCTGCAAACAAAAAGCGCTAATTAAAGATGGACTGCCATGCTACAAACTTGCCACTGTTTATCTCTGCAGTTTACCAAAGTACATAGAAGGTGACAGAAAATATTTAGTTGATTAAGGCCGTGATTATACCGTAAAACTCTTGCAGCGTCGTATGGCGCAACGCCGCGTGGCTCAAAAACAAAAGGCATTAATCCAATTTCAGTTAGCATTCCAGTAGCGGCATTAGCGCAGCCTGGAGCTGCAGGGCAGACGACTGGAGAAGAGAGGATTTTGTTATTGGCGGTGACGGTCGCGTCACGTGAGTGGTTCCGCCAATGAGGGCGAACCGCTCACAGCCAGGCCCCCAAGCCTCCTCTGCTACTGTCTGCGCCCGTCTCCCTGGTATAATCAAGATGCCGCTCGGGGGCAGGGCGACGTCACAGAATAGCGCTGCCGCCCTGCAGCTCCTTGTATAAATCGAGGCCTTACAGCTCAACAGCCTTGTAATCTTTTTCTAACAGCCTTGTAATCTTCAGTATGACACGGATATATTTAATGGTATTTAAAATTGTGTGGCTTCAACAGTCAAAATGCATGGAGCAGTGAATGGAGGGGAGTTTTTCCCCTCAACCAACAAAAATGTCATCTGCTAAAAGAATGGTGGCTTGTGTTTTACCTTTCGGATGTAACACGAATTCTCTCTTCACTTCCCAAGTGAAATTTGTCATCCTTCTCATTGAAATACATCTCAACACATTGTTCCTCAAAATCATGCAGCTTCTTTTGGTCTTCCTCTGTTAAGAAAAGTTCTAAAAGACAAAAACACAGACTAAAATAAGAACGATTGCCACAGCCTGGTAGACATAATAAGATGGAGTTGGACATATTTTTTTTATATATAATTTTTAGGAATGCTGAAAAAAGTTTTATTAAAAAAAACAAAAAAAAAACCATTTAGATGAGGCTTTTGACCAGTTCATTTTAAAAATCGGCAGCTTTTTGTGTTAATTTAGATATGGATGCCAAACAGTACATCAGAAATCAGAGGCAAAACGTAACAGTTCTTGGGTCCAGATACCCAAAAGGGGGCTAATGACTGGGAGCAAAAGGGGTGCTCACGTTTAGCACCCTTTTGTGGTTCTGAGACTTAGTATCCAAGCCGGCATTAAATATCCAGTAACCCTCCATGAACAAGAACATGCTGCAATCAACAAGATACAGAGTAGCCGAGAAGTATAGAGTAGATGCAGCCAGATGCTTACTTGGTCCATCTGATGCTTTGTCTTTTTTCCTCCTTTTACATACAAAGCAAAACAGGGAAGCCAAATGACTTAGGATGATTAAGGGCGGAGGAAGGACAGGTCTCTCGTGATAAGCCATAATGAAATGGTAACGCTGGTACTTCCACACAATGTTGGATATGGCCTTTACCTGGAAGTATACATTGCTGGAAGGAGAAACGGTTTATTTTGGTTCAACACATATTAAAGTTTTAAATACCAAAGTAAACTGCTAAACATGAAGCTATGGGTGTTATCTGCAGGCAGCAAAACTGATACATCTGAGGGTTTTTTTTTTTTGTGCTAGTTCTGCCACAAAGAAAAGTTGATGCTTTTTGGTTTCTGTGATCGAACCGATGCGGTTTCTTTTCACGAGTTGAATTCATATTTTTTATACTGTAATGGGTACAATATGAAAGCAATTTACATTCTTAACTACAACCTGAAGTTTGTACTACATTTTTCAGCGATTAAGGTTGGAAAAATATTTGAAAAGAAGGGATCCCATGTTACTTAAAGCAGCAATACCGTCTACAACTGAAATTCGATTCTTTTTACAGTATTCGGGTTGGGGGAACCCCGGGAGCTGAACTGCACTGTTTTCAGTTCTGGATACTACACCCTCTTCTCCTCCTCCTCCTAAACCCCCCCCCCCCCCCCCCGGTTCCTGAGATACTTAAGTTTTCCGTGCCAGATATTTTCAAAGATGGAGCCCGCAACCATCCAAATGGAAGCTGCAACATCATCTGTTGCGGCTTCCTATTGGCTGGCAGTTTGGTGGCTGTCCTGACTTGGGAAGTAGAGGAGACACCAGCACCTAAAAGTAAGTATCTTGGGAACCGGAGGTCTGTGAAGCTAAAAAGAGAGTGGACCAGGTCTGGGGGACCCCCTGGTCCAAATATTTGCCGCTTTAATTCGTATCCAATGTCTACTCAAATCATCTTCAACTTATTTTAATCCTCTGTAATAGAGGTGTGTAACAAATTACCAAATAGTTCACTTACTTAAAAAATGCAATGAGAAGATTGACCATAATGATATACTGTACAAAGAGGTAGACTGCTTGAAGAAATGGGGTAAGCCATGCCCCAACACCACAGAGGCTCTGTACTTGAGAGTCATTGGCGCAGGCTACAGAAAGAAAAAGTGAAATACAGTTTATAGCCATGAACCCATTTGGCAAAAAGCAGTTTGTGTTCCTCCTCAGCCCATTCTGTAACTTCCGGCGATCAATCCCCTTTTCAAAATGTACACTGCTTGTTAAATTCAGATGCATACTGTATACCGACTGTAATTACTTTAACGTGCTTAGTAACAGGTCTGCACCTTTATATCACTCAATCTGACCAACTCCCTAAGAAGGCGCAGTGGCCCAATTGTACTTAAGTTTACAAAATGTAGCCAGACTTTCTTTATCCCTGAAGCAGCGGCACAAAGAAAATCCATGGAACGAGGCCACTGACCACTAAACACACGGCCGCGCTTCAGCGGGGGAAACAGCGGCAAACTGTGCTTGCGAGGAAAACGTTGTGTCTGATCTGTGTATAGCGGTAACAAGGAACTAAACACAACAGGTATTAGTATAGTGAATTATACTACACTCAATGGATTGCAAGCTCTGCTGGCAGGGTTTCTGCCTTATGTGCCCTTTTGTTTTGTATTATAACAGAATTCCTTGTATGCCAAGAAGTGCTGCAAAACAGTAATAAACAACCAGAAACAATCCTGCCTGCAGATTCCAGGCCAATTACCTATGTATGGTTATTGTAGGAAATCCTTCATAGGCTGTAAGCTGTTCGGGGCAGGGACTCCCCTTTTCCCCATGTTTTTATTTACTTGTTGCTCTCACCCTCGCGGTTTGTACTTTTATTTTCCCTGTAATGCAATTTTGTAAAGCGTTGCCTGCCCTGTTGGCCCTATACAAATAAAAAGTTACATACAAGAATCTCACCATCTATTTCATAAGCGTACACTTCACCAAAGATCATCCAGTATGGCTGGAAAACAATATCTCTGGCAAGAGTCCAAGATGGCTCTTCATAGGGGTAGAGAATGGCCTTTCTTGGAACACCGAAACTCAGAAGTACAACAGCCATAATGACAACTATGTAAAACATGTTTGCCACCTGTAGGTAAGAGAATGAGAGAACATCATTACATTCTTAAATACACAAAATCAATAAGATAGTGTTTTTGTGATATAAAGTAGATAAGTTAGAACTATATAGTCTTATTTTTTAACCAATCTCATCTAGGCATGGGTTGAAGAAAAGGTATACCTTCAAATGAGCACAAGATTTGTATACATTATATGGAAATCTCATCTTGAGAAAGGTCCATGTTTATTACTGAAATGTTGATCAGATTAAATAAATGTTTTTATTATGCTTTAAAGGTACATGTGAGGGCTAACTTTTCTTTTAACCTCTCCTTGGTTAAGGAACCCTATCATAATGTGAAACTCTGCGGGACCAAAACCCTCTAATAGTGCGCCTGAGATCAGATGCATTGTAAGGAACCCCAACCCTCTCTAATAGTGCGTCTGAGATCAGATACATTTCAAATTTGTCTGTATTTTGTACAATTTTCAAATGACTTGAAAACTGCAGGGAACCCTTTAGGGGTGTCCGGGGAACCCAAGGGCTCCTAGTAACCCCTGTTGAGAAACACTGTACTAAGTGATACACACAGTTATTCCAGCTGAGCTCTCGAGATATTTCATCTTCAGTTATCGTGACTGCCTTTTCACTATAGACTATGGACAGCTCATCACACAGCCACAAAACAGATATTCAACATTGATTATTGATGCACTTGAGTATCCCAAGTTACAAATGAGTTGGTTGATTGTTCTTCATAGTTTACTTCAGTGGACTTTCAAACTATATATGGTAGATCTGTGTCCCATTAAATAACTGTGCCCTCTGTTAAGGTGTGTGCATGAAAAAAAAACAGGTGACACTTTGGGACATAAAATACATTTACCCTGAACACAATTATTCCAAAAACCAACACACAGGAAATAGCTAATAGAAAGGGGGAAAAAATGTGACTGCATCCCTGTAATTGCATTTTTTTTTTAAGAAATCTGTAACAAAACTTACCATTTTTCCGATCATCATTACATATGGTCCAGCTTGCTGATTAACAGCCAAAAAATCCAGTAATCGGACGTACCAAAATATAATATTGAGGCAGTAGGTCAGCCTTCCAGCCACTAAAATATATCCCCCATCAGGGAGGTCGCCTGATGTCTCCTCATCTGAAGGGTTTGAAGCAAAGTTATTCGCTCCCAATCTTAGTCCACATCCAATGAAGAAAGTAATGATGGCGATTGTGTCTGTGATGTTAAAATAATCCCCAAACCACACCTTCACTTTCTGATTAATCTTTCCAGCTTCCGACATGAAGATCTGTCATCATAAAAAAAAGCTCACATTACATTAGTGATACAGTTGAACATGTAATGCTTTCTTATATTAAATGAATGAATGCGCAAACTATTGGCCATAAAGCTGCAGATACATTTCGTTCCAAAGTGACGTCGGCAGTGAAGGGTTTTTATTAGATGGCATTTTGGTATAAGTATTTTAAATCATTTGTGGTTTATTTTGTACGGCTCCTCTACCACAAGGATAATGTCAAAGTTTATGCATCGTAAATACAGTAAAGGGAAAATGCTGCACACTTTAAAAAAAATTAAATAAAGGATACAATACCGGTGCTCCTGATTCAGGACTCTCTGTGATAATCCAAAGTATAATGAAGCGTAAAGGAACAGGGCTCCACGGATTTCTAAACAAACTAATTTATTGCCAACAAGATAACTTGAGGTTTCGGCCACACTTGGCCTTTCTCAAAAGCAGGATGGCATGATGACTTTGAGAAAGGCCAAGTGTGGCCGAAATGTCAAGTTATCTTGTTGGCAATAAATGAATTTGTTTAGAAATCCGTGGAGCCCTGTTCCTTTACCCTTCAAAGTTTATGCAGCCCCACTCCCGATTAAAGAACCAATTAGGAAAGGGGTGTACTTAAAGCTGCAGTTCAGTCTTTTTTTTTTATTTTTATTTATTTTTTTACTTCAATAGTTTCATGTGGGCAATCTCTAATTACCTAAAGAACTGTATAGCTGCCGGTCAATTCGTTCTCCATGTATGGATCGGCGAAATTTGGTAACAATTAGTGAAGGGATCTGTTTATATTCTGCTACAGTCCAGCAGTGGAAGCTCATGAATATTCATGAGCACTCCTGCACTGACATGTGCAAGAGGGAGGGCAGGGCTGACAAAGGGGTGTGCCAGGGCTTGTGACAGGACATGAAGGGGCAGTGCCTTAGCAAATGGCTGTTAAAATAGAATACAAGAAAATTGGTCTTTCAAAGTTGTTGTTTTTTAAAACAGAAAATGCTAAAAGTATTTTTTCTTACTACAGAACTGATTTAGTAAAAAAAACACACATGCAGGATATTGACTGAACTGCAGCTTTAACACGGTATCACCAAGATCCCCTATAAAAACAAACATCACTGACTTTCGCTCCATTTCGGTCCTATGTGGGACAGCATCTTTAAAATTCTTGTTTAGGACCAGTATTTAAAGGTGGCGGCAGTAAATAAAATATAAACGGTCAATGCAGAAAAGCTCAGCACCATATTTCTGTTTGAAATAAAAATGGTAAGCACAAATATTTAACATGGCTACTTACTACAATATCCATTAAACCTGCATAAATAAATGTGCTTTTACCATGTGTGTGTGTGTGTCATTGTTTATATAGCGCCATCCATGTATACAGAGCTTGACAGCAGTAACACACGTGACATAATATAACAGATAATGGGAATAAGTAATTCAGGACATGCATAACAATAGGAAAGGGAGTCAGCCCTGAGGAGATTAGAATCTAAGTGGTAAGAATTTACAGAGACAGTAGCAGGGTGGGCAAGAGCGTCTTGAAAGGCAATGTCAGTGCAGATGAGATGTATAGTATCAGCCAGCGGAGCTACCCATATGCTTTAAAAGAGATGTGCTTTAAGAAAATTCCTGATGGTGGATAGAGCGGGTGCTAGTCAGGTATTGAGGGGAAGGGCATTCCAGGGGGGTTGGGATGTCAGTGAGAAAGGTTTCAGGCAGGAGAGGCCTTTAGACACAAAAAGGGGTAAAGAGAAGATATCCTTGAGCAGCATGCAAGAGTCGGGATGGTGCATAGCGAGATATTAGGGCTGAGATGTAAGGAGGGTCAGAAGAGTGTATAGCAAGGAGGAGAATTTTGGAAGTGATACAGAGTTTAATAATTCGGGCCACATTTAGCAGTGCTAAGCCACTAAGTAACTTACATGAGCCTCTAAATGCCTTACTGCTTACCAGCGTTTAGGCATTTGTAAGGTTCCGGCTCTACTTACTGTTATCAAATAAAAAATGTACAAAAAAAAAGATGTTTTATAACAATATAACAAATATTAAAATATACACAAACCTCTCGGATTTTTTCAACAGCGGAGGTGAAAATGTATGCAATCACAATCCATTCCTGTACAGAAGGCAAGAGCTCCATTTTCACAAGAACCACAAATGTGTAAAGCATGAGAAATCCCAAGTACGCCAGCTAACAGAAAGAAGAGAAGGATTACAGTACATTTCTCAAAGAGGAATATCATTCACGTTTGAATTTAATATAGAAATGACAGTGCACACAACGGAAGAGACATGTTATTGCTCAAACACAGATCTGATTGCGTAAAGTTTAATTCATTTTTTTTAATGTATCTTGTCATATTTGCGTCAATGTGAACGACAATGTCAGGGTAGTGAACGGACATGAACGCCGGGGCATCCAACTCACTTCATAAGAGGGGGCCTGATGAGATTCCCTTTCAGACCGCTAAATATCGCAGGTCTTGTGGGCTATTAAGAGGTTGCTGCTTCCTATTGGGCGGCCATCTTTAAATGTGCACCAGCAACTAAACAAGAAAGTATCTCGGGAATCTTGCCGCCACTCCCGGAGATAAAAAATACTGGTTAATTGCTACGTCAAAGAACGGTCTGGGTCCACATTACAAGTGATCCGACTCCTCACCACTCCCGTTCCCATCATGTTTCCAAGACACAGATACTCACGGTGTTAAACCAGAACTTCACAATTGGCGCATGGTAAAATGCATAAAACTTCTGTGCGATTGGAAGTCTACGAGGTTTTGCCTGAGTCTCGATTTCATGCTTAACTTCAGTATTGTCAAAGACTCGAACTTCTTTAAATACATTCTAAAATAGGAAAGGGAGACTGGTGAATGAACGATTATGCACCTTTACAGCGTATAGACACGAGAGGCTCTGCATATCATTATGCTCAGCAGAAACTCTGTGTTAGAACATGGCTTTATATATCAGAGGATTTGTGAACGGTGGTTTTGTTATGCAGAGTCGTTTCATTTGCACTTGTATCGAAGGGGTAGAAGTCTAACCCTTCTATAAAAATCTGCCCATTTTATGCTAAACAAATTCTGAAATAAACACTTTCCCAACAGCATTCTAGTTGGTGCAAATAAATATATACATATATAAGACTGTGGGACTGGGTTTTCAGCTCGCCAAGATTGTGTATGTCTAATTGTAAAGTGTTGGGAGGTCTGTGGCCCCTCTTGGTTTAAGCGCACGGATCCCACCCCTGTTTAATCAGCTGGTCCCAGTATACATAGGTAATTGTAGTAGTCATTGAGAGATTGCTTCCCCAAGGAGAAAGGTGGTGATAACCTTTGCTGCAGCCATAAGTTTGGGAAGTGCATAGATATTTTCCTGGCACATCTGGTTTTCAACCAGTTTTAACTGCACTGTAACTCACACATAGCCAACACAATGCTGCTAAATGTTAATCCCGTAGGCACCACATATGTCCAGCATCCCAGGCTATTGACTATATCATTGTTTTCTCTACACAGTGGTGGTGGTAATACAAAGGACACATTAGAACTTTGGTAGTGTGTGATGTGATGTGAGGGTCATCTTGAGGTAGTTACAGGCATTGTACATAAGATTGAACCAAAATTACCCATACTGATGAGAATAACAGACATATACAAATAAACAAAATCATTTGCCATATATTGGATGTGGATTTGGCTTCTTTGTTTACGGTTGTATATCTGAAGTCCCTTTTCCAGATGCCCTTGAATAGGCACAATTAAATATATAATATACAGTGGTCAATACTAAGCTTGCCGAGATTGTGTATGTCTTCATGCATAACATAGAATTAACCTGTTTTTAAATCTCATTTTATTTTGAAATGCAAGATATTCTTCAAAAACTCTCAAAATTTAAGCACGGTTTTAATGTGATGTGTGTGTACGTTTGTTCCAAAAATGGAGGAGAGGTTTTTTGCTAGTTTGTTATAACCATCATTTTATAACAAATGTCACTATGAACATACACATATGGTTTTCTTATAGTGGTGAGCTCCACACCAAGAGGACAAAGAACGTTGTATTCGCAGCTGCATTCACCCTGAACCCCTTCAGTGTACATCTGCGTTGCCCAAAAGGCAGACAGCCTGATGGGGCTTCACAAGAGCTGCTCCCCTCTGCACAGGACTAGCGTGCTAAGGGTTAACATTTGCTTGTACTTTGTGGAACGTTAACTCCACCCACTGGAATGTTAATGAGCCAAGAGGACACAAAGAAATTTGTATTCACAGCTGCATTCACCCTGAACCCCTTCAGTGTACATCTGCGTTTCCACAAAGGCAGACAGCCTTTGATGCAGCCAAAGGGTGTGAGCTGTTTGCTGATGTTAAAGCTTCTCTATTTCAAATCTGAAACTCACCAGCCCTTTATCCCCTGTACCCAATTTTCCAACTCTACCGGACCATGAAATGTCTATGAATGGACTGTATAACCCCTGTTCTTTTACTGTAACCATGTATTAAAACGCTATGCCCAGGACATACTTGAAAACGAGAGGTAACTCTCAATGTATTACTTACTGGTAAAACATTTTTTATAAATAAATAAAATAAACTCATTTAGCATACTACAAAACACATAGAAGTGAATGAGCCACACTAATATTCTACAAAATGGTGATGGTTTATAAAAGGTAGAATGAATTTTGCAAAAAAAAAAAAATACAAGTTAATTTACCATGGGGATGTTTTCTGGTAGGTGCTGAAAGTTGACCTCACTTTCATCCATTGTCATTTGATGGGCATCCTGAGGTATGTGGGACATTTCTGCCTTGCTTTTATATTCCAGCATTAGGATGGCAGGAGCAACCAAAATGCTGAGAATTACCTTTGATAAAAAAAAGTTACAAATATTGTACTAGAGACCAATACTATGCATCAGATACACATAGGCCCACGTTTACTAAACTGTGCTATCCGGGAAAACACACTCCAGCACCACAAGACACTTTTATGGCCATTCACAAGGCGCCTTCCGGCACCAGAAAGTGTTTTATGGAATAGCAGCACCGCGTGGGCAATAATGTTAACTTGAGAAAAATGAATACATGTAAATAATAACTATAGTTTGAGTCATGAGTAATTCTGCTCATGGGGCAACAGTCACAATTACTATTTTTGTTTTTTTACTGGTCCCTCTACTGCAGGAGTGGACAACGCCAGTCCAAAAGAGCCAACAGGTCAGGTTTTAAGGATGTCCCTGCTTTAGCACAGGTGGCTCAATCAGTGGCTCAGTCTTTGACTGAGCCACCTGTGCTGAAGCAGTGATATCCATAAAATCTGACCTGTTGGCGCCCCTTGAGGACGGAGTTTGGAGACCCCTGGGTTATATGAACCCTGCTATGATGACCCTATTCATGATAAAAAGTTGTTGGTAGACTTCTGATGGTTAGAACTTTATACGGATTAAGTAAAGTACCTTATACCAGGAATTCTTCCTCATGTTCAGCCGTCCCATCCACATGTCAGAGAGCAGCATTTGTGTACAAGTGTGGGCCACAAAAGCCCGGAGTCGTGAGGATACTGCCAGCTTCAGGCAGGTAGAGTTGCTCCAGTTTTTTAGTTCGTAGGTAAGAAGCTTCATTGCCATGGTTTCATCCTGTTTGAAGGACTGATCTAGCAGATCAACTGCCAGTTGTCCAAATTCACTATATTAACAAAAAAGGGACAAACAGAATATGCAATATATATAAAATTTAAGAAAATATAGAAAAAACGCCTGTATTATTCAAACACCCTTTTATTAGCTTCTTTTGGAATTAAGTAATCTGCGGCCTGAGAAACAGAGCACTACTAAGCCACAAATAAATCCAGTTTCCGTCCCATGCTAGTATTTTGTCACAATACTAAGAGCCTTATTCGATATGCTCTGAAGCGGACGATCTCACTGCTAACGTCCGAAAACACCCCAAGAATAACCCTCTAAACATTTAGGGTCACAATCTAGAACAGTGGTTTCCAACCTTTTTTTGGTTAAGGAAACCCGAAGTGAAATTCTGAGGAACCCCCAACCCTCTCTAATAGCGCGTCTGTGATCAGATGCAGTGCAAATTCTCCTGTATTTGATATAATTTTCAAATCAGAAAATTACAGGGAACCCTTTAGGGATGCTGGGGAACACAAGTGTTCCTAGGAACCTTGGCTGAAAAACACTAATCTACACATTGATTGGATATGTACTATCCCTTCAAATGTCTCCCTTCATTTCTGCTTGATTGACAAGTAGCCTGCAATCTATGCTATCCTGGATTAAAAAAAAAATTAACAAAATTTTTTTTTTTTTAAATGTGAACCCCTATTGAATGTATTATCACAGTGCAATTCCTTCCTTCCCCTTCTGGTTTAGTTGCTATGTTTCTATATCACAACCAGACTGACGAGTCAATCACGTTTACAAGTAATGCCAGTCATTAATAACTAGTCCAGCTAGCCAGGATGCAGACTGAACCCACATGGGCTTGTGTATTCAAGACCAAATCACCCCAAATATATGCCCCCTTACTTATATTATATTAGTACAAAAACACTTAATCCTCTTTGAACGTTTATCAGAGGAAAGTTCAAGATCATGTTCTTACAAGATTTCCGTATATCATTTATTATTAAAAGATAAACTCTACAAAGAAATAAGAGCTATACCATGAATGTTCTTTAAGTTCTTCTGATGCATCATCCACAACGTCGCTTTGTTTTGCTTCGTAAGCCATAGAACGACACAACTTGCAGGCAACTAAAGCTTTGGCCATGGACTCTTCCCCATGCTGCCAAAAGAAAAGTGACATTTTCTGCCTCTTCATCAGCACGGCCCAGACCAACAATTCATTGAACGGGTATGGGAACCGTTTCATTTCAGGGTCATCAATGTCTACGATGTCATCTTTGGTCCTTTTCTTTTTTCCTTCATCTGCCGAGGCATCTTGCTGCAAAAAAATAAACATATAGTATGATGGATAGAAGTAGATTTACTGTTTAAAGCAGCAATACTACAATACTACACCCCCCCTTTACTTTTTTTTCTTTCAATATATAAAGCATGTGGCAATGTATAATTCTACATTGTTACCTAAGCTGGCAATCTTTTGGTGCTCCAGTTATAAATCTGTCAAATGTTTATTGTGTGCCTAACAAAATGGTCGCCTTTCAGTTTCAATGAATCCTTCAGTCAATCAGTGTAACTCAGCTAAAATGTATCCTTTTATTACTATGGAAACATTATCTATTGTTACAGTTTGCAGCTCAAACTGCTGGGAACACTGGCAACAAATGATCACAAACAGAAATGTGTTGCAAAGATCTTGCACTGCTTGGGAGGTGTGCTAAAACCTGCTATAGAAATCAAATGATGCTTTAAAACTCATTAGAAATGGCGGGGAGCTGAATAATAATAATGTAAAAAAATATGCAGTATTATCTAATACTACAGAACTGATTTATTAAAAAAAACAAAACAAAAAACGTATAAAAAGATTACACGTTTTGCTGCTACAAGCAGTAAGTGTTCGAAAATAAAAGTGTAAATACCTTTGGGTTGTAAGGCTGTGCAGTTTTGATGAAGTGATTGTGTCGCATTTTCTCCTTCTTATCTGCCCGGTTGCCAAAAGATTCGTTGTTTTTACGCAGCTGAGGTGTATTGGTTGATGAAGGGTTTCTCCCAGACCTCTAAAAAAAAAAATTGTATATTTCATTTATGTGCATCGCTGGAAAATTAGAGTTAAAACATTAACATACTCCGAGAACGTTCAAGCAGCAGTGCTGCAATGTACATACTTGGTAGAGTGGTTAGTAACCCAAGAGAGCACCGCAGTATTGAGAGTAAGTAATAATGACTGTAACTTGTCACTTCAGGCCTCACCTTGACAAAGGCTGCCTGGCAGCCTAAACTTTGGATGTTATGGCTTATTATACACTATTTCCATACAAGTTAGTTGTGCCCATGCTGGTTCCTTGAATATACTATTGTCACTTGGGACTTTGCAGGATTTTCCTTTCAGCAAGGAGCACAGGCACGGTTTATTTATATGCCTTACTTAGGAAGTGTGCCTGCATGACTACCTCTATTTATCAACACATCGTCCTCGTAAGTGGACAATTTGTCTGCAACAGAGATAATGCCGTCTTGCACGTACCCGATTACCGCCATGAAGATTGTTGTAAATAATGCGAAAGCGTTTCCTTGTATAGTTGCTTCTGTACGTCCCACCCATCAGATATTCGATAACAAGTCCCACGTCAATCAAAGTAATTTTATAACCTGGAGGAAGATTACCCTAGGAGCAAAAAAAGTAATTGAAATAATCTTCAAACTACTGACAAAGTTGTTTGCGTTCTTTACAGCTTCTAGCTCTAGAATATGCCGACTTGCACATTATAACATAACAGCTATGTTGAGAGACTCCATGAGAAGAATCAGCATGCAGCTAGTAACATTAATGGGGAACCTGTGTGAAGTATGTAGATACACGTTTTTGTCATTACAATGCCTTGTATGGTAGAGGGTTTTTGCCTCTCTCCTAATATTGAGTTGCCAGGAAGTAACTTCTGGTTCTGTACACAGTGTAAACCCTTATTTCTAACCCTAAGACATGGTGTAACGTCTACTGCAAATCCCCACTTGTCATTGTATTTCTTCCAAAACATAATCCAAAGACTGAGTTTGACGTTTCCTGAATGCGTCTTTGGTCCAACGTATGATTTGGATTAATATGGTTTAGTGGGTAAATGCAAAGATGTATCTACATGCATTAAAGCCGCAAACCAACAATTTTATATTTTTGTCTTTAATGGAAGCAAAACCACACTTTTCATAGCGCTGCGAATCACCCGAGTCCAGAAATATTTAACTTTTTAGACATAGAATAATTAACGTGTAATAAAATAGGGCTGCCAAAGTCGTCAAATAGGAAGCTGTAATTCCATGCTCTGATGACATTGCAACTTCCTATTGGCCTGTGGGAGTGAGGTTTGAATGACAGCTATATTGATTTCCCAAAAGAGACCAAAAACATTGACATAAAGGTGAATATTTCAGAGAGAAAAAAACCAGTGGGTGGCGGAGGTCCCAGAAGCAAAAAAAATAGTGCTGTTTAGCTTCTGGAGACTCCTGATTAAAATTCTGTTAATTTAATAAAAAAGAGCATAAAACAAATGCAAAAAAAAAGGGGGGGGGGCATGGCTAGTTTAAAAAAGGCAATTAGTTAAACGCAAAGAATAGCAAAATGCTTGAACACATTTATTTATAAGTATCCGTATGAAATAGGGAACACAAGTGTTGCCTTTACCTGCTTTACATCTCGAACAAGGTGAAACAGAGTTGGGTTAGTAGGGCCTTGTTTCTTTAAAAACAGATAAAAGAAAATACGTCAATAATAATGTTAAGACTTAAGTTAAAACATGGCAATATTTATTATACATACACAGACTACGAATAAGAACACATGTAAAACAGCTTTACATTTACACAAAGGGCAAAGCGCTCCACAGAGCTTAAACTCTGCAATCCTACATAGTTGGCTAAAAATCAAACTTCACAGTCTTCTTAAACAAATCTAATAATGTCAATAGTAAATGTTAGGCTGCTTGAAATGTGTGGGAAATTAGTTACCAGTTGAATTTCCTAAGAGTCTCTGAATGGGGAAGTGTTTGTCAATTAAATGTTTTCTTTACCTGTATCAGAGAACCAATAAAGATAATAAGGCTAGGTCCCCGCTGCAGCAGGCTGTGTGTGCGCCTCTCACAAGCCCCTTACCTCCTTCCTGGCTGTCCCCGGTGCCTCCTCGCTTCCTGGCTCACTGCGACGCGTCAGCCAGCAGGGGCTACAACAGGATTGTGATCCCGTGCGGCAACGCATCACGTGGTGCACCAGGGAGCAATCAGCGGGACCCTAGCCTCTGCCTCTTTTCCACTTTCTTTTAATTAAGTGCTGCTCCCTCCGACTTGTATCTGGCAGCTG
The DNA here is from genome assembly GCF_040206685.1 of Ascaphus truei. Taxonomy (NCBI): domain Eukaryota; kingdom Metazoa; phylum Chordata; class Amphibia; order Anura; family Ascaphidae; genus Ascaphus; species Ascaphus truei. The sequence goes on from NC_134500.1 coordinate 13,366,634, forward strand.
GGGTAGGGGGAGGGGTGAGGGAAGAGGGGGGTATTGATTTGCCCCACCCCCCTCCAACCCAGCGCCTAAAAAATAAAACTCCCTACAGACTGCAGATCGCGGTGAAGTGCTCGCACTGCCAGGACGCAAGGCGGGCACACCTGCATGCGCAGTGGGACCTTAGCCTAAGGGAGGTGGGACGCAGGCTGTACAAACACTTGCTGAACAAACAAAAAGGAGCAGAGGAAAACCAAAACCATCCCAAGTCTAAACTTTAAAACAAATTAAAAATACTTACAGATGTTAGATTTGGATATTTCCAAAAAAGAAATTAAAAAAAGTGTCGATCACCCATATGAGACACTTTAAACACAACACTTTGGTCCTAATAGGGATAGGCCCGTTAAGTTGGCTTTGCATAGCTTAAAATCAGAGGAAAATGACCTCTACAATATCGAACCTAACTTACCGTGTTGTACAGTTCTTCGAGCCTGGGTATTGTTAGGAATTTGTGCATGCTGACTCCATTTTCTATTAGGAGTTTGACAAAGGAAACTCTGTCCATTACAAGGGCATCTAACATGGCTTGTTCCAAAGACCCAACCTGAAAAGAATACTTCGTATTAATGATCATTTTAAAGACGCACATTTACATTCAATGGTAAAAATATTAAGTATTATTACATTTGTGCAGCATGAAAAAAAATTATGGAAGAGATTATCATAAAAACTCAGGTCAATTTGGTCTTTAATTGCTTAAACATGTATTTAGAAGAAGTTGTAGCTACGTCATCATGTTCCTTCTCGTTTTTCGAGAGGAGATCGCATCCTGTGATCCAGATCTAGAAGGAAGTGGAACGTAAGGATTCCTCCCCAACAGTCACCAGACACAAAACAATCAGGTTATAGCGAGTGCAGAGGCACCTCCGGCACTCAGAGTTCTAAAACCGTTTTAGTGAAGCGCAAAGCTAGGTATTATGCAGTGTACAAGTATTTAGAACTACAACACAATACACGTAATGTCCGGAAAACGTGCATATTACTAAAACAAAAACTAGAATATAAAATAACAGTCAGAATAGCATTAACATTCACAGACTAAAAACTATTTGTGTTTAAAAATACCTACCAGCCACTGTTGTCCATATACAAAAACATGATTTTTGGCAATATCCACTCTGTCCCATGCCAGTGTTAGAACCAGTTGATCAAGAGCAGATGCATTTGTGCCTACACAGATATAAAAAGGAGTCCATCATTAATACAAATGCTTTCTGAATCACTAAAAAATTTAAGTTATTGAGCCCTTGCATGTTTAAACTGATGTGAACCATCCGTAATATCACCTTTTAGAAGGGCGGTAAGTATTGCAACATCAATGTCCTGGTGCTCATCGGAACCGATGTGAAAAACGGTGATCTGGTTAAAAAGAAATACATGTACACGTTACTAGTTTCTAAATGCTACAGAATTTTTTTTTTTTTTTTTTAAATGGGTACACATGATCCAAGTTTGATGTGATATCTATATGGCTGTCATTCCAGAGATGTGCAAAGTTTTCGCAAGAGTTCACCAACGATGAAAAATTTGCAATTTAATCAAACTAATCAGAATTCGCAGGCAAATAGCCAAGCAGTAAGTCAATGTACATTTCAATTTATATCCACTCCCACCCAGACCCTGAAATAGGGCTTTGGAGGAGACCAGAGTCCTATTTTGCTAGAATACCCCTTGACTTCCAAACACGTGGAGCGATACCAGAGAACACACCTGAGGTATATGGTAAATATGCCAATTGTAATATACTTTGCATATTGTAAGTCAGCATATTTCCCAGGCACCTCTCCACGTGTTGTTTGAAGGCGTGCTTGAGGAGGTATACAAGCCAGTGGGCTCTCTCACGAGTGATTGAAATGCATGGCGAAGCACTGAGAATTGTGACGGAGCTGCGATTTTCTGGTGAAAAAGCAAATTGATGGTGGAAATGTGCCATTTCGAGGACATTTTTAGCTACAGTATTTAAAGCTCAACTAAACATTTTGCCAGGAATCCAATCATTTTGCATTTGCACATCTCAACTATGTAGGTTTAGGTTGTCCCCTAAAACAGTGGAGCTCAACTTCAGTCTGCAAACCCCCCCCCCCCCCCAACAGGTCAGGTTTTAAGGATATCCCAGCCTCAGCATGGGTGGCTCAATCAGGCCCTGCTTCAGTCTTCGACTGAGCCACTGATTGAGCCACCTGTGCAGAAGCTGGGATATCCTTCAAACTGGGCCTGTTGTGGGTCTTGAGGACTGGAGTTGAGCATCCCTGTCCTAAAAGACAAAATGTAATCACCTTCTACATTCATGTTTATGTTCACGTGTGAAGAACAATGAGACAGAGAGGAATAATCCTGTTATTTATGGAGTGGAGTGATATTTGGGTTACGGATGAATATATTAGTATTATTAGGTCAACTTTTGTGGAGTTGTTCAGTTTTAACATCTACGTCAAATTAATAATATTACTATAATCTTCTTGAATATCTGCTTACTTTTGATGTTTGGCAATAACTGCAAACCGATTATGACCTGATAAAAGTGTAATTTAACCATCTTTTGATTTAATGACTTGTACTTTGTGTGGAGTACCTTTAAAATAAAAAGGAAAAAAAAAAAACCATCTACTACTGAGTATACCAAGAATGATGTCAGACTTAGATTGTAAGCTCTTCGGGGCACGGACTGCTTTTTCCTAATGTTACTGTTATGTCTCAAGCGCTTATTCCCATTATATGTTATATGTTATATTATGTCACGTGTGTTACTATATAAATAAAGATATACATACGAGATCAGACCAAAATCAATTAATCAAGACGAATATTTAAAATAAAAAAAGTGTATGATAAAAGTTTTCAACGTCTCTGAAGACTTTGAAGACTTTTCTTGTGTTCTGTCATAAGTTGATTTTGGTACAATACAAAATGTATTTTATGTTACTATATATTGCAATAGAAGATAATACAGGACATTAAACAGCCAAGGTTATGCTTCATGTCAAACAGAATTAATATTATTTCCCCCTTCCACTGCCACCGCTACACCCACACCCGGTGTTTAGGGGTCATCTTTGACTTGGATCTCTCCTTCATTCTTCACATTCACGACGTCCTGCCGTCTCCACCTCCGAAATATCACCACGATGAGGCCTTTTCTCACTCATGATGTACCAAATCCTAATCCACGCTTACACGTCCAACATCAATTACTGCAACCTTCTCCCAGTTGGCATTCCCTTGTCTGCCTCTCCCAACTCCAATCCATCCAAAATGCTGCTGCCAGACTCGTCTACCTCACTCACCGTTCCACTACTACGGCTCCACTACCATATCCCTACTCTGGCTTCCCATACCCCCTAGAATTACATTTAAACCCTTAGTAAAGGCGTATAAAAGGACTCAACGACACTGCCCCCCCCCCCCCTACCTTTACATCTGAGCCCTAAACCACAAATTCATACCTAAATGCCCTTTATGTTCTGCCAATGACATCTGCCTTTCCTCCCACCTTAATTACCTCCAGTCACGCCTACAAGACTCATCCCATGCTGCCCCCACTCTGGAGTTCCCTACCACGTACCATCAGATTCTCCCCCAGCATTCAGATGCTTAAAAACTCCCTGAAAATTCATCCTTTCAAGGAAGCCTGCTCGTCATACCTTTAACATACAACTGCCCTCCCCCTCCAACCTCTCTAACCCCCCCCTCCGCTCCCAAAAACCTTAATGGCTTTAACTGTCGGACCATATTTTAACCTGAGCCACACCTTATCCTACAATGATTTACCTTCTTGTTTCAATATTGTCCCTCATTCACTCTAGAGTGTAAGCTCTCGCGAGCAAGGCCCTCATTACCTCTATGTATCTGTTTGTGCTTGTTAGTCCTCACCTGTATGTAACAGTTTGTCATATATATAACTCTGTACCCCATTGTACCGCGCTACGGAATATGTTGGCGCGTCACAAATAAACGGCAATAATAATAATAATAATCTTGTATCTATTGTAAATGTACTTTATAATTAAATGCAAATACATTGAAGTGTATATATGCATCACCTTTTAACAATATCGATCATGCTAGATTGCACTCAACTCCCTATACAGGAACTTCTTTGCAACATATAGATATATAGAGATCAATATATATATATATAGATATATATCTATATCTATATCTAAACAATTAAAAAGATATGGCGCACGGCAGTAACAGAATGCAGTACAATAGCAAAATGTAAAATATGACTAGATCTGCATGTTCAGCCTTAAGTTACCAGCTTACCAGCTCTTTGCTTTTCATGCATTCCATCACAGTCTGGAAAAGATGGATTGCTTCAGACTGACTAAAGTTGAAAGTCTTTTTGATTGTTGAAATGATTTCGGATTCAGACCCTTCAGGAAGATTTCTGTAAATATACATACATACAACACAATGTTTATTTTCTTTAGAACCCTGGATCTGTAAATCTCTGCCCCCCCCCTCCCCCAGAAGAAATGGAAATCCTTCCTACCCCCCTTCTTCCGTTTGCTTATGCACATATGCCAATATATCAGCGGCTCTGCCAGTTCCTTCACAGACTACAACCGGGACGGGCGGAGTTTCCTGAAGATATTCCAGGACGGTTAGGATGACGTTAGGTCCTCCTTCAAATATCAGTGCCACCACAGGGACGCCCTGGCCAATACCTGAGCAAATGAAGAAAAATCACACTTAAAAAATACAACAACATGGATTTTATTTAGTTATTCATATGCTTTGCTATTAATCTTGTTAGTGTTCATCCACAAGCTATACCTACAAAAGAACTAATTTATTCAAAAGCATGACAATCTACAAAAGGTGTGAAATTACTGGAGTACAAAATCTCTTTGCATAATTTATACGGAGCACCTGGTTGGAGAGTCATATGATTGTCGTAATGACTTACGTGCATGGATTCGTTGCAAGTTGATTGTTTTTTCCAGCTGTCTTCTTAAACTCACTTCTGCTCCGTATTTTCCAACGGTTCCATCATCCACCAGTATGAAATGGGAGTGGAGATTATTTAGGACATTGAGTTTACTCAGAGGGTTTAGCAAGGTTTGATATGGGGCCATAACCTAAAAAAATAGAGTATTGTGAAACACCCCGTTTGAGAAAATGTTACCTTCCAGTAAGCACTTTCCAACGCGGAATATTCTACTTACGTCTCTGCCAACAAGGTCATTTCTGTTTTCAATGACTCCCCAGGGTGCTATCCCAATTGTACAAATCTTTCGCGATGATCTAGACGCGTGTTCTCGGAGGGCATCACCGACATGTTTTGCGACACCTGTTTCCAGATAAGACAAGTCGCAAACATGAACCACATTTCATTTAACCTTAAAAAGATTCCCAAAAATGTCAGACAGTGACTTGAAGGCGCAGTCCGACTTAGAAATATGCGTTGGTATTGGAAGCAACGTTCAAAGATCTACCAGTTTTAACAGTTTCAAGAATCAAAATCATTGTATGGGCTTTCTAATGTGGGACACAAATAGAACTACAAAAAGCACAATAAGGAGCATCATGGAATATACATAACATCTTTTGATTTTATCGTACATGTATCCGAGAAGTAAAGCAGCTGCAAGTTGTAATGATCAGAGCCATGCAAAAAGAAGTGTAAAAAAAAAAAAAAAAAAAAAAAAAACCAGCAGTTTGACACTTTAAGCATCACAATAGAATTTACAAAAAAAGAGAAAATAGAGATGGTAAAATAAAGATGTTTGTGACCCCCAGCTATGTTTGATTACACATTTAAAGAAATAGCTAGGTATAAAAAAAATTACAAAAAAAAAAATGGAGCTGTAACCACTAAATATCAATTTTGGTAATTACAATTTAGGAAAACATTTAGTCGAGACAGTAATTGGTAGAAACGGTCTCCATGGTTTGCTGACATGCTTTGATTTCAGAAGCAAGCTCTCATTAATCTACAAAAGCTAGTTCAACTGGCACTTGCTACATAAAATACATAGGACTTGTTTGTTTGTTTTTTACCAGCATTAACTCCTCCAGTTATAATCCAGGCTCCTGTTGTCACGGCTGCTTTGATTAGACCTTTGCCAATTAATTGTTTGATGCGTGGATGAAGTTCAAATTTCTGCATTCCACCATGCACTGAGATAACGAGTTTGGGTAATTCCATTTGCCATTCTCTCAGCATCAGCTGCAAAATGGCTTCAGGCTTGGAGTCGTAGGACAGTCTTACATACTGAAAAGGCAGAAGCAAAGAGCTACCAGGTTAATTCAATGACCGCCAAACATGAGAATTTATTTTTATTTACAGCTCTGAGACGTCATGTACTGTCTTCTTAAATTATTAACTCATCTCCCTCTGTACGAGGAGAAAGACCATAGAAATATTCCAAAGAATAAATCTAAATTTCCCACAGCTGTATCGAACATTTGAATAAATAAATATTTCATACAATGCCAAGGCATTTCAATGGAACTATAGCACTTGATTTATTTTATCTCCGTACCTTTGCTCTGTACGAATGTGACCCCCCCTGAAAGTTTATAACGCCATAGGCATCTGTCGGGCTTTCTTCTGTATGTTTTTCCACCGACCATTCTTCGAATTCTTCATTGACATTTTCACCTAGTTTGACATCGGAGTATTTCATTGCAAGACTTGCGGTGAAGCATGCATGCTGTCGGACCAGGCGACCGCAGCAGCATCTGTTTGAAAAACAATGCAGCATGTTTATTCTGGTTAAGAGCATGGGTAAGATGTCATCTACAAAACGTTCAAATGCAAAAGAAAAAAAAAAAAAGTTTCATGTGTTGATCTATCGACCAAGTATTTGTGAGTGTTTTACTGCAGGAAAAAAATGTTACAAAATATTTAACTTGCAAATGTAAAGGAATCCAAACGATGTGCAATCAGTCTCCATATTACCTGTATTTTGCACACACTCGTGTAAAAGTGTAAAGGACAAAGTAGGCAATGCATTTAAATAAAGTGCATGGATCGGTTATACTACCTATGTAATCCAAGTAGAGAATCTTAGCAACATGGAAGACTTTAAAAACTGCAATTACAACTATATAGTAATTACAGGTAAAAGTGCAGCTGTGTGTTTCTTTCTGAATTAAATACAGTATATGGGTGAGGCGTCTCATTTTGGCTTCTGTACAGTATTACAGTTTACAGGAAGACAAACAAAAGTGCCAAAAGAAAAAGTAAATTAAAATCTAAATGTCGACTACGAACCTCACGAGTTGCTGGCAAATCTGGCATCCTGGAAGGCATCTGGGGAACAAGGAAAATATACTAACTCAGTCGTGAATCACTAATATGCAAGTGCACAGGTGGGTATTTCAGAGCTATCTCCCAGAGGTAACATGAACGAGCCAAGTAAATGTTGCATTAGAGATATGGGGGGAGGAAGAGGAATAATATAACAAAGAAGAGGAATTTGGGGTACCTCTGAACAACTTAAGTGACCAGATTTCTTTTTCATTAATTGATGGTATGTTAGTTTTTTTGTTATGAATTCCTTTACTTTATAGTAAGAATAATATTAGGATTAAATACTTTACTCATCATTTTGCAATGCCAATGAAAAGTAATATTGATTTTTGATTATTAAGGCAGCAAACCCAGCTGCTTTTTCTGTCCAATCGGCTCCTAAATCCCGCAAGATTTAAATGGCCATTCTGTTTTCCCCGAGTCACGGGCACAAAAAGAATGAGCAGCCAGAATTGCTGCTTTAAGGCATTTATTTTGTTTTTCGAAACAGAAGAACAAACTTACATTCTCTGTGTTTCACAGGTTAATGCAGGGGAGCTCTGCCCCAGTCTCAAGCCCCCCCAACAAGTAAGGTTTTCAGGATATCCCTGCCTTAGCACAGGTGGCTCAATCAGAGGCTCAGTTGACCGTTGGAAAATACGGATCCTCTGATTGAGCCACCTGTGCTGAAGATGAGAGATCCTTAAAACCTGACCTGTTGTGGGAGGGGGTAGGGGGATTCTTGAGGACTGGAGTTGAGCACCCCTGGGTTATTGTATTCCCACACTTTGGTCAATATGAACCAAAAGCAACTACAGAACATAATAAGTAACTGTGCTTACAAGATTACTTCCTACCATCTTATAAATAAACTTGTAAAAGCAGGTCTAAATATAAAAGCTTGGTGTTGAAAAAGGATTATGCTCCAAGTGATGTGGAAATTGAAACACCCAATTACTCATTTGCAAATTTTCCACCAGTTCCGTGATCAAATGATGGCAATAAAAGGTAAAAAAAAACTTTGGATTAACATATACCTTGTGGAATGCTACAAAGTGTCACTGTTACTGAGTATAATCACTTAGTTCTTAAACAGCATAACAAAAGGGAGTGCAGCATCATTTGATAAAGATACCAGCTCTCACAACTCTCCTCCCAGGACTTATAATAGCACTACTTTGAAGCCTCATCAAGAACACGCTTGCAAATACAGTAAGAGGCTGTATTTATTTCAGCAAAGACCCCTTATGTAACAGCCAAAGAAATATAGATTTTGTATTTAGCTTCCTTAGGAACTTTCAATCACAACTAACATTTTCACTTAGTTCGTACTTTGGTTAAAAAAAAAAAAAAAAAAATCTTTTTTTTAGATTTATTTTGGGTCGAATATCTGATAATTCTTGTTCTTCCCCAGTATTGCTCCAAACACAGTCTGGAACAGCAATTTACGTGTATACAAAACACATTAATAAGGTCATGTTACAAAAAAATAGAGGCGTTAAAGATCGTAAACACACTCCAAACCATTTGGTTACTATGGAGACATTAAAGTTAAATGACGTATACTTGTCTGACTTGTTTAAGAATGGTCTCAAATCATTTGCATTTTACCTATTAAACATGCCACTGTCATTAGTTCACTTTCATCCTAGTAGGTACTGTTCCTTTATAGGTCATCCTTGTAATGATGGACAAAAGCATTCCATATATTTCACTTAATTAGCAGCACTTTACCACCCATGAACAAAAGAACAATGGAGGAGTAAATACAGTATTAGGGGGGCAAAGAAGGGTGGGTCGACACATTGGTTCTTTCCTCCATGTAGCAACAAAGGAGAGAGAGGGGAGTAGGGGGTATGATACCTTTTATTGCATCAACAAGTAGTTGATATGTTACAAGCTTGTGAACCTACCCGATGAAGAACCCCGAGAGGTTCAAAAGTTTGTAACATTTCAACTACTTGTTGGTCCAATAAAATGCATTATACCACATACTCCCTCTCCCCCTCTTGTTACTACAGTATTAGATGGGCTGTCTGTCCTAGAATCAGCGTGAAGGATAGGGCGGGCGTGTTTAGAAGGTAAAAAAAATAAGCAATCAACACAAAAAAAACAAAACACAAGTATACGTATTTTAAATACAGTTTAAGAAAATGAACGTCTCCATAGACACCAAATTGTTTGGAAGGTTACTACAATCTTTACCCATCTCTCTTTCGATGACAGTTTGTACATGTTTGTTAATTCACATTTTTCTTCTGCCGTTTTTATGTAAACCAAATTATGCTGCAACATTAGCCAAAGAGATAAAGGGGGGGAAAAAAACAAGTACCACCAGATAGTACAAATTACACAGGACCCGAAGAAAATATTTGTAGTTTAAATTTGAGTTTAAGGAAATAACAAAATGTTTACTTGAAGGTCTCCTGCTAGGGAAAACAACTTGCACTGACAAGTTAAACTCCTCCATAAATCCTAACAAAAGACATACAGGCTATACGACGTCCATTATCCGTTGAACGGATTATCCGCAGCCAGATAATGCTTTCCGCTGAACGCATTATCCAACATCGAAACGGATTATCCGATGCTCACCGCCGCCAACAGACATCTCTCCAAGCCAGGTACTCCAAGGCTAGTGGAAAATTGGGGGGTCGGGGGGAGGCGGCGTGTGGACCACAGCTGCTGCAGAACATCTTCAGAAGAGCAGTCAGCGCTCTGCTTCTCAATGTGGCGCCCTGTAAAGCCTTTCGCTGTGCTACGCAAGGCATTGTGAGCCGTGACTTCGAGAAGCAGTGCGGAGAGCCACAGCTCGGCATACAAAGACATTCTGCAGCCGTTGCTCCGCAGGGGACCAGTGCAGCTAGGGGATATTTTTCCAGTCCCGTCTCCATGTAAAATCAAAATTACACAGGTGGCAGAGTTTAACCTGTTTTGTAAATGCCTGGAAGTTACGCTGGTAACCAAGACTAAGGTCTTTAAACAAAAAATCATTTTACCAAGCAGTGCTAGTAGCCCTTTAGTTGCCAAAAGGGACAGCAATGCATTGCAAAGGGTTAATAGCAGGTCAGCTTCACCATAATCTTCAATTCCATCAACATTAATTACTGTGCTGCCTTGTTTAGTTTGCAATGGAATACTAATGTATTCTGGAAAGTGGCATCACATGGTACACATTCCAAAACAGCAACACAAGCCTCCTCTTAGAGCAGTGGAAGGCAACATGATCTACCTCAAGTGCTGCATGTGCGGCCACGGAGCCCTCAAAAGGGATATATATATATCTGTCACAGACAGGGACGTTGCAGCTGAGGATAAAAGCTTCTCCCCGTCCCATACTGATAAAAACCTTCCCACTACTCTTCCTACACTGTGAACTCATGATTAACACGGTCATTAGGCAGCGGATTGAGTGGGAAGCTACAGCAGGGGTGCGCAAACTTTTGGCCCTGCGTCGTCGCCCCCCCCTACCTGGTACCCGGCGTCAAATGATGCTGTGGGGTCATGTGATGTCACATCACATGACCTCCGGCGGCATTTGACGGAGCCATCGGAGAAGGTAAGTGAGTTACAGAGGCCTTGCGCGCTCCCCGGTATTTAATTGACATGCTTTGAGGAAGAGTGCGAGACCTCTAACAGCCATGGTCCCGCCAAAAAAATTCTCGTGCCCCCCAGTTTGCGCACCCCTGAGCTACAGTACAATCCACAGTAACATCTCCGCTCATTTTGCACTGGGGAGAGAGGGAGGAGGCTGCAGGGGAGGCCAGCCAGTAAAGGGACTGCAAGTAAAACCCCTGAGGGCCGTCTGTTGTCCACCAATGTCAGAGCAGGGATGGCCAACTCCAATCCTCAACGGCCACCAACAAGTTAGGTTTTAAGGATACCCCTGCTTCAGCACAGGTGGCTCAGTCAAAGACTGAGACACTGATTGAGCCACCTGTGCTGAAGCAGGGATATAGCCTTAAAACCTAACCTGGTGGTGGCCTTTGAGGACTGGAGTTGGCCACCCCTGTCTTAAGAGGAATACAGGTATATTGTTCACAAAGAGGTTTTTACATTTACCTGTGTGGGTCTTTTGAACTTGGAATAATATAGATACATTCCCTCTTGGTGAAAGCGTTTTCTATCCAGGATTTCTGGGACTGCAAAATAAAAGTTGAGAAAATACACATTACCAAGAGTAAATCTATTTGCAGCTATAAATAGTCGTTTTGTACAATAAAATTTTTTTTTATAATAATAATACGCCAACCTTTTGGTGACATATTAAACCGACATTACACAATGAAAATATATTTTTTCAATATACACCAAAATATGGTATTATGATTTAAAAAAATTACACATTTGTTTCAGTATTAGTAAGCGCAAGTTAAAACCTTCAATATTACACGTTAATTTATAAAACTACTTAAAGCAAAATATATTTATAAAAATGTAATGGTTATTAAAGGTTACGTAGCTTTAGCCAGGATTAGAAAATGAAATAGAAATGTACGTTTTGGTCATACCAAATGTGGCTTTTAACAAACTGAACAAGAGCAGGCAATATTATTTCTCACTTTTTTTGCAGACCTATCCCATCGGTTTAAATATATTACAACTGAGAGCACATGTAATACTTGGTATTCATGTTTTACTCACAACTGTTTATGTTTTTATTAAGAATTATTTAGCCCAGAAAGATCTACAAGTGACTTGACAAAAATGACAATGGGACATATCATTGTTACAGAAGCAGTGCTGTGAAACATTCCTCGCACGTACAGTATCAGTTGGCATCTTAATCCAAACCTTAGATAAAACGGACTCGGCTGTAATACGGTGTTAATAGCATGACATTAGTTTTACTGTATTGTTAGATTTCTTAATTGCTGTGCATATCACGCAGAGAGCGAAGCTCTGCATAATTAAGCAAAATATATTTTGTACTTCATGATATTTCAGCAAAGTAGAATGAGAATAATAGCCACAGAAAAAAACAACAACATAATTTAAGTGCATAAAAAGCACTAAACTTTGACGAGTGTGAGCTCTTACAGCAGATCCATATTATTATAAAATTGATGTAATTTCAAGTAAAATTACATTGTTGAAACAATGAGTCTACATTTTCACAGTGTTCATAAAGACCAGACGTCTTAATGTGGGGTATACTTAAATATCTACAAAGAAAATAAACCGTTTCAACAGAGCTAAGGTGGTTAGCAAACAGAAATCCATGCAGTACATCTAAACCAGGGGTGGGCAACTCCAGTCCTCAAGGGCCACCAACAGGTCAGGTTTTCAGGATATCCCTGCTTCAGTACAGGTGGCTCAGTCACCTGTGCTGAAGCAGGGATATCTTGAAGACCTGGACCAGGAGCTAAATACAGAGGACAGCGGGACCCAGACCAGGAGCTGAGTTTAAGGTAAGGGTCATTGCCTTACTCAGATACTCCAGTCACCCTCGTGGCCCTTTACTGCTTCCTCTATACAGCCCCACATGACGACCTGGACACCTTTGGGTGGGTTTGCTATACACCGAAGCGCTTGACAGTATTTTCTTTGCAAGTGGTAGTCCTTGAGGACTGGAGTTGGTCACCCCTGGTCTACACAATGCTGAATATAAATAATGACAAATACTTTCTGCTTTCACATATTCTCCCTTTTTAAGTGAAAAATCCTACGTTTAACTCATACTGTTAGTATCTTGTCCCCTAAGAATGTTCTGCTTTTAAAAAAAAATCATGATTTTCTTCATTTCTAGCTTCTGGGGTGACTGTTAAACTGCAATGGGACCTGGGGAAATCTTCATTTTAAGTTCCCAGGCACTTAGCCTTATCCCACCCATATCTCCTTAACCAGGAAATAAAATTAAATAAAAAATAAACGCTTTAAAAAACAAGGGCAAGAAGAGATCTCTTAAAATACAAAAAAAAATATCTAACATCAAACTCAAACACACTTTTCTTAAATCTTCTGAAATGTAATTACAATTACTTTTTTTTTTTTTAGAGTAGATTATGACTTTACCTTTAGAGACTGCTGCAGATTAAGTCAAATAACGTTTGCTTTTATTTTAAATAACCCTAAAAGATGCATAATGAAGTGAACCTGTGTCCATCTCAGGCTCTAACTCCAACCCCCTGGATATCACCTGTGGTGTCCCGCAAGGCTCTGTTCTGGGGCCCCTACTCTTCTCAGTGTTCATAAATGATATTCCCACAGCTTGTAAGGAAGCCTCAATACACATGTATGCAGATGAGACAATCCTATATGCACACAGCCATAGCCTCTCTGACCTTCAACACATACTTCAGTCTGACTTTTTGAGACTCGAAAACTGGATTTCCCAAAACAAAGTGTTTTTAAACACTGACAAGACTGTAACAATGGTATTTGGGACCAAGACTAAATTTTTAAAGCTTCCAGTGACTGAGCTCCTGATTAGAACCAACGCTAACACCACCCTAACCCCTGTCACTAGTTTTAAATACCTGGGCTTATGGTTTGACTCCCACTTAACATTCGGAATGCACATTGATACCCTGACAACCAAGACCTATGCCAAACTAGGGGTACTTTACAGGAACAAATCCTCCCTAAGTCTCCTGGTCAGATGCTAATGCCAATTATTGACTATGGAGACATAGTATATGGCTCGGCACCTCAAACCCACCTTAGCAAACTTGACACCCTCTACAATTCAATTTGTCGTTTTGTTCTCCAATGCAACTACAACACACATCACTGCAAAATGCTCAAAGAACTAGATTGGTCATCACTAGAGTCTAGGCGCAAAGTTCACCTTTCCTGTCTTGCCTTTAAATTCTTCATGGGCAAGCTACCCAGCTACCTGAACAAGCTCCTCACCCCTACCACATGCAGTACCTATCATCTGAAATCAGACTCCAAAAGACTGTTCATGGTCCCAAGGCTTAACAAAGTATCCGGTAAAATATTTTATATATAAATAAATAAAACCTCTTTTTTTTTTTTTTTAATTATGTTAATAAAAACAAAACTTTTTAAAATCCAAATTGAAAAATAACTTGCACCCTTATGTAAACGTTTTAAGCAGGTGAATGGCAAATGTGTTCATAAAGAATGTAACAATCTCAATATGGTATGGTACTTAAAAAAAAAAAAAAAACACACACACACACACACACACACACACACACACACACACACACACACACACACACACACACACACACACACACACACACACACACACACACACACACACACACACACACACACACACACACACACACACACACACACACACACACACGACCTTTCTAAGTACCATTTGAAAATAACACTTAAAAATAACTGCATTAGAAGACTAACAATAACACAAATACAGTACCTGCTCAAGATACACTGTAGCTCTGAATTTATCCTTCCTTAAATCCATGACAGAAAAAGCACTAGTAAGTTTATGCCAAGCCTTTAGCACTCAGAAAACGTAATTGTAGGTTTTCAGCTCAGCAGGTTAAAACAAGAAAACCAACAAAATAGTACAGTATGACGTCTATAAACTCATTTACCGCTTTGTAAAACCATATATTTAACGCTTTGAGTGCAGGAGGGGCTGCGGCAGCCCCTCCGGCAATCTCTCCATCACTGATGATGGAACGGCCACCCCCTTTAGGTTCCTCATCAGTGTAGATAGCATCCTGCGCTGATCTCGCCTAACAGAACAAGATTTATTTTTTCCTAACTGTTGACATCGCTACTACGTCATAGGACCCATGGAGCGCCAGACCCCATAACATAGCAGCTACGTCTCGGGGTACTCAGTAGAATTAAAGCAGCAGTCCCGCCTGGCCGTGTGCATTTGTTTAACACTACGGGAACCAGTAGGTCCACTGGAGCTGTGCTGCATTATTTTCAGCCGGACCATTGGTTCCAGAGATACTTACCAGTGAAGTTAAACAGTGCTACATGACCCAACAGGGAAAACGAAATGGCGAGCATCCCACAGGTCCGACAGGCCAGTAGGAAGCTGCAGTGTCATAGTTTGTGGCTTTCTATTGGACAGCCATGTAAATCCATACGAAGAACCGCCGCTAAGGCCTCGTTCAGGGTGCCTGCTTTGCGACGTGCGCACGTTCGAAACAACGTATTTAAAGTAAATAGCAGTTGTCAGGGTAGAAGCTACCCTGTCGCCGAAGTATGGAGTTGACGCTTGCTACAGTTTGCATAAACAACTCAAGTTGCTTTTTCAAGCTGCAGCAGCGTCACTGGTACTTCGGCAGCCAAACAAATCATTCTTGAAAATGATTTGAACAGTGCAACACCCATCCCCAAGCTGAGGTCTGTAGACCCGCCTCCTCAACGCTAGCAACGGTCTGCTGGGGATGATGTGCACACATCGTCCAGCAGACTGACGCGCGCACACACACACACACACACACACACACACACACACACACACGAACGCACACGAATGCGCGCCCTCCACCTCCTGTCTCTGTCATCCTGAACGAGGCCTACGAATCTCCCAAGTTTCCCGTGCACGCTGCGTCACTTCGACCATATTGGAAATACACTTGCACCGCATGAATCGCGTGGCAGGAGCGGTTTCTAGGCTGTGTGAGGGACCTCCTCACGTCCAGTAGGTAAAAGGCTCTCGCACTGGTCTTGGCACACACCATCCTGTGTTCACACCCCACCTCCCCCAACAAGCACCATTGGGCGCTGAGCAATGGACAAATCTATCCTTTAATAGTTATCCCTTTCCCAAAAATATTGCGGTACATTTTCTACAGGGACTTTAAAAATGGCCACATTTGTAATCTCTGCTATAACTGTAATGGAACCTTGAAATTGCCGCTACATACCGCTTGACTAGACCTCTATGACATTTTTATCACATTGTCGGTCATGCTTTTAGCACTAAACTTGCACAAAAAAAATTCCACAAAACCAAGATATAAAGCGTGACTGTTACTCAGATTGTAATTAGTACATGTATATAATTTGCATGATTATTGGAGTTACGCAGGATAAATCCCTTAATAAAAGCTAGTAACACGTCATTGTTACCATAATATGGTGGCAACTATAAAAAGAAAAAAATATTTTATTGCGCATATGAAGCATAAAAGAGATGCCATGTAACCTGCAGCCTACAATTACAGATCAAGACCCACCAATATTCAAAATCTGACTGCAATCAAAACGATCCTTGTAAATGACAGTGCAGTGACCTCATTAATATCTTAACGGGTAAATATCATAAAGCTTGCAAGATTTTCAGGACGTCTACTTGCAAATTGAGCAAAAAAAAAAAAAATATATATATATATATATAATGTCATAACTTTTTGAATAAGAATTGTAATACAGAAACAGACTGTCACAGAAATCTGTAATCTTCCAGGAGGAAATGGCTAAAATAGTGAATGCTAGGGATTAAACGGATTTATCCGGTCGTCATTTAAAAATCTCGTAGTGCAGCAGTCTACAAGATGTATTGGTCGTAGAGAAGTGTAGATTAAATCACAGGTTGTGCAAGCTATTTTATAGCTGTAATGGTGCACACAGAGCTTTTAAAACCGCTCTGTGTACACTCCTAGGCAGAACTCATATTCATCCACTTAAATTATATCAGTTTGCAGCAAATCGCTTATGTGCCAAAAGTTGCAGTTTGTAGCGTTGCGCTTTCAGAGAGAAACTACACGAGTTTGCAATTCCACCTGCTATTAAAATGTGACCCTCCTTATCCGTGCACTTTACAAAGTACCCGACATGTGACAGATCACCGTGCTCTACATGTGCTCTACATGTGCTCAGCATGCCAAGCTCCACTGCCATAGCTTAAAGGCAGAAATTCCAAGCCACTAAATGTCTTTATCTCCCAATCTCCATTGGCACTGTGGAAACTGGAATAGTTTATATAAATCTGCAGTCAAGTCGGAAGAAACGTGTTAAATTCTCACAACTCTTTTCTAGTGCTTTCGCACAATGACACAAACCATGATAATCTACCAGGAAATAGTTATTCCTCATGCACAACATACATACATTTTAAGTTATGGTGGGTGAAAAAGGCAACAAACCTTCTCCGTATTGCATATAGCCAATAAAGAATCACTTGCGAGCACATTCACATGTCTAAGGCCGCCCGTACAGTGCCCGCGACCACGACGTCAACCGTCGCCGCTAGCGAAAGTTGAATTTTGCTTTGCGGCGGCGTCGCGGGCGACCAGGGCATTGATTGGTTCGGGGGCTATCACATTAGGCGACAGCCCCTGAAAAATCAAATATTACCGGCTTCCAAAAATCGCATTGCCACGTCGCTTTGTCGCCATCGCGCTTACTATAAGCACACGCGGTGGCGACAATGCATTTGTTTTCGGGCGTCGTCGCCGACACTATAAGCGCGGCCTTAGACAGGTCTGTAACCCTTGCCTTTCAACCATTAACACCTAGCATACTGTGATCCCACTGCAAGGGATTATGGGAAACGACATGCAAATGAGCACACGTGTCACCTTTTGCCTGGAATATCCATTCACATGGAGCCCATTTAAGCAAATGCAATGCTTTTCACACAGCTTTTAAGCACAGCATGGGACTAGATACAAAGCAAGTCAAACCACTCGCAGACATTTTTTATTTTATTCCCTCCCCCTGAACTGAAGTTGCTTCAGCGGCTTGGGTGCTCTAGCTTGAGACCGTCCTCCCGAAGTCAGACAAGTCCTGTTACTGCTCCCAAGGATCTTCAGCCCGATGGCCAGGAAGGTCCGAGGGTACCTTGACGCCATCTCATCAGGGTTCTGGATGTCCTCCTCTTCGTTTCCCCGCTCAGAAGGCCCGTAAGGAAGTCCAAGACTGGTTTTCGGCCAAAGCCCACTTCCCCAGGTCGTTTTCTCTCCGAAGAGAGACGGTGACTAGCCGTGCTTCACTGCATCTCCTCCGCATACACACACAAGGTAAGTGCTATGTGTAAGTGGGTGCCCTGCTACAGTGACCATAGCAGGACACCAAGTGCTGCATGTCCGTGCTGGAGCACCCCAGCCATGATGGGCTGGGCAGGTTTAAAAAAATTCGACCCCCCCCACCCCCCTTAGTCAGAAGGCCCAGGGGTGACAGGAATGAGGGAAGTAGATCTGTAAAATCCAGGGTCCAATGCTGGTAACTGTTCCACGTATCATCTGTAGCTTCGGAAGGGCGTAACCTTGCCCACAGTGAGCCTCACACAGACGGAGGAACTGTACTTGGAACACCCCACCCCCACCTCCTCTGTGACTTCTCCAGCGGGGGTGCATGGTCCAAGAAATCTTGGGCTCATCCCACCTCCTACTCCTGCCACAGGTAGAACAGATACTACATTTGATCTTAGCCAAAAGGCTGAGAAGTGAATGAGCACACAATGTGTCACCTTTTGCCTGGAATATCCATTCACAGGCAAAAGCTGACACATTGTGTGCTCATTTGCATGTCATTTCCCAGAATCCCTTGCTGCAGTGGAAGCACTATATGCTAGGTGATAATGGTTGAAAGGCAGGGTTGCAGACCTGTCTAAGACATGAATGTGCGCACAAGTGATATTCTTTATTGGCTATATACATATACGAGGAAGAGAGGAGAACTCTCGAAAGCTTGTCCTATGACATCAATTGTTAGTCCAAATAAAAAAAGGTATCACCTAATACCGAAGAAATATCTTTTTAAAATCATGACATGGCTGAAAACAATGAAATCCAGGAGCTTCTGAATTTTCTGGAGTGTTCCGCCATCTTGTGATTCTGGCAATACTTAGCAATAGTGATGGGTTATCAAACATATGTTAGTGTGTTGTGCAGAAGGAAATGTATCAACACTTCTGTTAATACCTCCCTTAATCAAGTCAGATATGATAAACCCTGCTGATGTGCAAAACTGTGTTTATCATGTAAAAAGACAATGTACAAATTCATTGCAGGTCTCTCTAGGATGCTAACTAGATGGGGGTATAAACAATGTAACTGAAAAAGTCAAACAAATACTTGCCCTCATTGGAATGTTGTGTTAATAGAACAGTGGTTTCCAACTTTGTTTGGTTAAGGAACACTATGTGATATTCTGAGGAACCCCAACGCTCTCTAACAGCAAGTCAGAGATCAGATGCATTGTAAATTGTTCTGTATTTGGTGCAATTTTAGTATGACCTCAAAATTACAGGTATCACTTTAGGGATGCCCAGGGAACCCATGGGTTCCTAAGAATCCTGGTTGGAATTTTTTTTTTTTTGTAATAGAACATGGAAGGAGCTTCCATTACACTTGCATTGCAATTTATATTTGTTTTTAGGTAGAACCAAAATCAGGCAGTAATAGTTTGGTTGAGTAGATTGACAACATAAGAAAGGACGCCGACTGCAATTTAGAGGCGGATCAAATTGAACTAATAGCTTGGTAGTGATATGCTTTATTGGTTACAACTAGATGATTGATGAGTAGGCGAACATACAACTCTCTTACTGCAAAAGAAAAAGGAAAACATATCTTGTCCTTTCAAAGCCTAGCGTGCACTCAAGAAATCTGCTGAAAGCATTCAAGATAGACAAGACATATTTTAAACATTTTGCTGCTGTTTGGCAAAACTGTCCAAACTGCTTTTGCAGTATTGAGTTCAGCTAATGCTTAAAATGTATTCGGCTTATTGATTTCATAAAAGGCGCAGAGTGGAATGTAGCTCTTATGGACAGAACTCATTGTCTTAAAATAAACCCCCTTATCTGCCTCTCACATCTTTCCAACTTCTATCACGTTCTCATTTCTCACCGACCTTACACTTCATGAGCTTTCTAGCAAACGGTTTCACGCTACAGAACGTACTATAATTATTAAAAAAAAAAAATCTTAATTAGCGTCCCAAAATGTATTCAACTGAATCTGACCAAAACTGGGTATTGTAAAGAGTAAACTACGAACCTTTCTTTACAAAAAAAATATAAAAAATTCCTTCAAAACAGCCTTTAAATATTGCCAGTGGGATTCTTTACATTGATGTTAGAAAGTCCAAACGGACACTGCTTACCATCACTATAGTCTGCGGTTTTATTTTGAACTAAATTAATCTGTTAAACTGAATTGGCATTTTCCTTGGAGTGATCAAGAAACACTGGTTTCAGGAGAGGTCGAGTAAAACACGCCGATAATCTTTATCCTGAGGAATTTACAGAATTAACATTCTGAATTCAGCATTCTAGCTCCAATAGCGCCGTGCCAAAGCCTCAGGTTTTATGAGCAGCCTCTGAATTGTTCCAGGAAATGTAGAGCTTCCTATAAAGCATATAACATTTGGTTTATGACATGAAATCCAGATCACGTGATCTAACTTATCTATAAAAGAAAAATGTTTATTAAGTTGACATTACCTGCAATACCTTGTGGAATGACAGGATTGCCAAGGATTCAGGCACATTTTGGTTTATTTAAAGTGAAAGAAATTAACATAAACAGACCAAAAGAAACACACACAATATCATGTGTTCAGAGTCAAGCAATTCATATATATCGAATGTATTCTGTTTCCCCACTGAAGTATACTGTAACAGTGATTAGGTGACGGTGTAAAAAACAAAATAAAAGCTTCTTCCTGCTCCTCTTCTACCCACCCCTCTCCCGCCCAGGGCCCTACCTGTGGAGCAGGGCAGAAGGAGCCAACTCAGCAGGCGATTGCTGAAGTTGGGCCTGTTTCGGCGAGTAGGAGGCTGGGCCCCTGAAAGTCGTGGGCCATGGTGCAGCCGAACGGCAGTAGTTCTGCCACTGACAGGTTTCATCTGGCTGTAAGCTTATCATCCCTCTAAAGGTCAAGAACACTGCAACCCAATGCTTAATTTTGGAATATAGTGAGAAAGACCATCGCTAATAAGGTAAACCAAGATGTATGCAAAAGTGTATAATAAAGTGCAATGTGCAAAACATGCACGTAAACAAACTATAATAATATAGCACAACAACAGTGTAAATACTGAATAACCTCTAACTTTCCCTGCAGCTGTTAGCGTTGACAAAAGACATTGAGCAAAACCTTTTGTTCAGGGGAAAATGAATATAGGTAGAACAGAAAAATATGTAGCGACAATCCCAAGATATCTCTGGAGTGAGTATCAGATGTAGGAATCGTGTCAGGGAACCTCCAAAAAATCTCTAGTCCTCACATGGAATCCGAGTTCAAAAAAGGAGAGAGAAAATCGGACATAGCGTATATAGGGTCTCACCGCCACTCCTAGCTCCTGTCCTGAATGGCTAATTTGAACTTTTCTATGCGAGTGATATTGGGTTGTTCCGCCATTTCTTGTTTATAAAATAATAATTACGCTATGTCCGATTTTTCTCTCTTTTTATTAACTTGGGATTCCATGTGAGGACTGGAGATTTTTGGAGGTTCTCTGATACTACTCCAGAGATATCCTGGGAGTGTCACTACATATTTTATTTTTCTGTTCTACCTATATTCATTTTTCCTTGAACAAAAAGGTTATGCACTGGGGGGGGTTTCCCGCCATGAGCTATAGGTACTTTTGCTCTGACAATGTTTAACTTTGCATGCTGTCTCGAAAATAAATTTATCTACTGAGAATGCGCTAGACATAACTGCTACGAAAAAAAGGTACGGTTAGTTAAAAAATAAAAAATAAATTTCGTGATGGACAAAGGCTACTCTAAATACAAAAGGAAGCCAAAGATCGAATAGGGTCTGAGGTTTTACGGCAGATAGGAAAATGGGCAGATTAGGTGCGCCGAATGGTTATCAACTGCTGCCAAAATTATACGTTTCTATTACATTTATAGGGAACAATGGTATGGGCAGGGTAAACTTCCCCCTGTGTAAAATCACTCTGCACTTAAAATTACACATGCATGCACACACGTTTGTTGCATTACTAGCTTTATTCCATTTTATAGAAGAAATTAGTATCCAGGGGTGGACACAAATATCAAATCTTAGGAGCCAGGGAGAATTTTTAGGAGCCAGAGTTTGGCTATCACGGCACTCCCCCTCCCTGTAGGCGGTTGCGTGTGTCAGTATGTATCTGTGACACACTGACAGAGAATATATTTTAAATGAACAAATCAGGCAATCTAAATAATATAAAGGGAAATAGCACAAGCCTAATGGTAAATAATGTCTAGATCAGGGGCTCTTAACCTTTTGTACCCTAATCACCCCTAAGGGACCAACAAGGTGCCAAA
Source organism: Ascaphus truei (assembly GCF_040206685.1). Classification (NCBI taxonomy): domain Eukaryota; kingdom Metazoa; phylum Chordata; class Amphibia; order Anura; family Ascaphidae; genus Ascaphus; species Ascaphus truei. The sequence continues at coordinate 13,389,101 of NC_134500.1, forward strand.
TCACCCCATACTAATAATTTTATATATGAAGTACTGGTACCATTTCAATATTTTGATTTCATATGAACGACGGAGTTCAACCACGCCAGTAGTTCGACTGAAACGTTTAGTATAGGGCCCTCTCTTTTTCGTAAGTACGTGTAACGAACAGAGACGAAACATAATGTGTGGATCCCTGTCGACCACGCATTTATATGGCAGGAGATAAAGAAGCTGTCACACGATGTATCAGCCACGTGTTATTTAAAACAGAATAAAACAGAATAAAAGTAATACAATTTTACAAATAAAGAATGGAAACTAATGTTTGATGTCTCGAGTTCAGATCATTTTTAATATTCAAAAAATTAAATCTTCAACAAATCCCAGCACCTTCTCAATCTCTCCCTAAACCCCCTTCGATCAACCCCTGGTTAAGAACCCCTGGTCTCAGCGGAGCATTTGAAAATCCACCGCTCCATGGCACTTAGCTGGCTTAGAAAGCACCTCCTTCTGAGCCAATGTTGTCGCGTTGCCATGGTAACATGACATAATTGACGCTGCAACAAGACGCCGCTGCGGTTCAGGAGGAGGAGGGCGGCGGGTAAGGAGGCGGCCACAACAACTAAGTGACTTCGCTCGACAGCGCGGCAAAAGTATATGGGGATGGAAAATTTTGCCGCCCTAGGCCCGGGCCTAACAGGAAATCCACCACTGCCTGGTCTAGATAGTGTAGAAAAATAGTAGCCAATATAATATTAATGTATAGAGACAACTGTAGCTGGTAATTAGTCACTGTTAATCTTTCTTAGGCTGAGATTATAATGAGCGGTTCAGCCAATGAGGACGAACCAGCCTGGTGATGCGTCCGCCACGCCTCCCCAATCGCTGCAAGCTCAGTTCACCCATCACTCGGGCGAGAGGCGCAAACAAACCTCTTCTCTTAGAGGCCACCCATAGAGCGCGCGACAGATGAAGTGCGACTGCGCACGCGATTCTGGAGAAGATAAATAATCTTTTCGTTACGCGCGATGGCCGGGTCACGTGCGCTTCAGCCAATGTGGATGAACCACTCACGTGGCGTCACGGCCACGCCTCCGCTACGGACCTAAGTGCAGGTTCTGCATGAGTGGCAGGCGTGCGTGACATCACGCGCTCCGTCGCACGCACATGGCAACTACAATCACGGCCTTAAGAGTTGCAGTTTTCCTGCAAGTCGCAGTAGATGCCGTGTGTCTGAGAGTGGAGTTCACATTATGTAGTCTCTCTGTTCTACGTCTTAGTTTTTTTTGTTTTTTTTTTAACTTTATTGCTTGTTTACAAGGATATAGTATCCAAATGTAGGGGAAAGACACCTCCTGTGGCGCTGAGGAATGGTTTAAATGTGATTGTAGACAAAGTTCTTTTCTTGATGGATTCCTCAAGAGAAAAAGAGAAAACAAGCATACACACTGCAATAGTGCATTACCCAGGGACAACTAGGATGTATAAAGAGAGCAATTTGAATACAATAATAAAATACAGTATAACATATAAAATAAAACAATTGATTACACTAAAAATGCAAAAATGTATACGAAAAAGAATTATACTAAAAAGAACTATCTGTGCCTTGGCATAGGAACCAGATGTCTTGAAACTTGCTCCGTTTGGTGTAAAATTGGAAACCTACTCACCAAAATTGACTAGGACATAAGCGTTATTGAAATGGTCTTATCAGCATATGGGACCGCTTGCTGCGAGGTGAAATTGCGTCAATCCACGAAAGAGGATCTCCATTTCTGCTCGGGTATCTGCTTGCTGCACACTGCTTGCTGCTTTCTCCCAGAGTTCAGCCGATCAACTCCTCCTGTGACGTCACCGCTTGTTCTCCACAGCTACGGTGTCTCAGTAATGCCAAAAGACCTCCTACATGTTTCGAAACTCCTAATAGTGGGTTTCTTCCTCAGGGAGCTCTATATGACTATATCACAGGTTTTTTGTAATTCATTGTTTGCATGAGCGCTATTGTTCACCTTTATTTTCACTAGATAGTATCCAAATGATTGATCTGTGGGCCGCTCACAGCCCTGGTTTGCAGCCTTAGGGCTGGGACCCGCTGCGCCCGGCGGCACGGACGTTCCCCACCAGCAGGGGAATCCTCCCGAGCCAGTCCCAGTCCCCCCTCGCTGACGGCTCACTACGCACTGTGACACGTCAGCCGCCAGGGGATTCAAGAAAATTGTGATCCCGAGCGGTGACGCGTCACGTGGTGCGCTGATGAGCCAATTATCGGCGGGGCGGGAGCGGGAGCTGTCATTAGGCAGCTTCCTACTCAAGGTAGTGTGTGTGTGGGTTGTGGCAGAAGGGGGAGGGAGCTGCTTACCTTACAGCAGCCCGCAGCAGCTCCCTCCTGCAGCCCGAGCCCGTGGATGGAGGGGGGGGGGGAGGGGAGTAGCGGGTCCCTCCGCTCAATCCACGCCCCCTCCCACTCCCGCCCACCTCCCACTCCCTACAGACCGCATATCGCGGTCTGTGTCTGTCAGCGCCCCGCCTGTCTGCAGTGCGGGCGCGCTGACTGAGGGAGCGGGGCCTTAGCCTTAGGCCCCGCTGCCACAGACCACGCGCCCGCACTGCAGACAGGTAGCGCGTGGAGAGGCAATTGACCACTATATGCGGTCTGTAGGGAGCAGGAGCGGCGGCCGGGGGTTTCAGCGGAGGGCTGCAGCAGGGACCCCCACATGCCCTCTGCTGCTCCCGTCCGATACCACCCCCCCCTCTCCAGCGGATGGCTGCAGCGGGGGTCGGTCTCCCGGGCTGCAGGAGGGAGCTGCGGCCAGCTGTATGCTGGAAGGTAAGCAGCTCACCCCCCCCGCCCCACAAATGCCCTCCTCTCCGTGCTGATCCCTCCCCCCGGTATAGACACACACAGACACACACAGACACACACAGACACACACAGACACACACAGACACACACAGACACACACAGACACACACAGACACACACAGACACACACAGACACACACAGACACACACAGACACACACAGACACACACAGACACACACAGACACACACAGACACACACAGACAGAGACACACACAGACAGAGACACACACAGACAGAGACACACACAGACAGAGACACACACAGACAGAGACACACACAGACAGAGACACAGAGACACACAGAGACACACACACACACACCACCCCCTACCTTGTGGAGGAAGCTTTCCGACAGCTCACGCTCCCACCCCGCCGCTGATAGGCTCATCAGCGCACCACGTGACGCGTCACCGCTCAGGATCGCAATTTTCTTGCATCCCTTGCCGGCTGACGCGTGACAGCGCGTTGTGAGCTATGCAGCGAGGGGGGACTGGGACCGGCTAGGAAAGGATACCCCTGCTGGTGAGGAACGTGCACGCGGCCGCACACGCTGCCGGACGCAGCGGGACCAAAGCCTTATATGTGGTGCTGGCAGCTGCTGCGGAAAATACAGAAGTAAACAGAATAGAAAGACATTGCTAGCTCCTTACAGGACTAATGAAACTCCCAGTCCCGGCGTACGCTCATCAAGGTCTCTCCCACAGGAGCTATGTCAGGGGCTGCACCAAAGGATAGGTGCCAGGACTAAAATGTAGGTGCACAGATTGTTTAATAACAGGGATGGAACAAACATAAGTGAAATATACACACACACACACACACACAAAGCTGGGCAGTCCTTAATTAAAAACTTATATATAGGCAAATGAACTTGTGCACGTAACAACACAACCAAATATACATCCCCACACCAGGAACTCTGGATAGAAGACACAGCACACTGGGTATCGTGAAGGGAAAAAAAAAGGTGTATTGTGGTCCAAATATGACAGTTCGTAAGTAAACTTTAGCGTGGGGGGAGGCAGAGAGTGTTGCAGCTTCCTATTGATTCTGATTGTTGGCAGCCATGTTATTTCCACTAAGGGGAGATTTAAACCCAGTAAACATCCTGGTCGCCGGTGGAGTGGTGGTTGTGGGTGGGGGAGGGGAGAAACCCCTCTGTTGCCGTCCTGTAAAAAGAAATGGGTGCCCCCAGAAAATGAACCACATGTAGGTGGGCTTGCAGTACAATCAGAAGTACAGCGACTCATACCAAAGCAAACTGCAACACAGGCCAGCAGTTCCCAGGTGTGTCTAGTTGCCAAGAGGATATAATTTGTTTTTAAATTACATTAGAATTAAGTGCCAGAATCTACAACTTAAGGGGAGATTAATTACAATAACGTTGTGTCACTCTCAGAAGTCCATGTCTAATAAAGGATATATAGATAGATAGATAGATAGATAGATAGATAGATAGATAGATAGATAGATAGATAGATAGATAGATCTGGCTGTGCTCAAAGCTGTGACCATGCAGCAAGCTTAAGCCTATAGGGAACCATGTTAAAAATGGTTATTGAGGCAAAAAGTGACACTGTGTGCTCATTTGCATGTCATTTCCCAGAATCCCTTGCTGCAGTGGAAGTGCTGTATGCTAGGTGATAATGGGGAAAGGCGGGGTTGCAGACCTGCCTAAGACATCCAGATGAGCATACAGTTATATTTGCATATCTATATATAGATATAGATATAGATCCCCCTTCTAAAACGGTGATTTAAGAGACATGGAACAAGGTGTTACATCTTTTCACTGCTCTAATGCTTTGCAGAGGCCTCTGGCTGCAAAGGGGTTAAAGTTGAAGTGCAAGTAAAGTCAAAAATAAAGTAGCTTAGTAGCTTGCACGCCAAGAGCTGTTCTAATGTAACCTGTTCTCTCATTGCAACACGGACGTATCCGAATGTAATCAACTAGTTTCCATAGACAATCTGTTGGCAGCTTCTGTACTGCTCAAACTGCCGCTCACTCAAACACATAATTCACACAAAAAGGATTTCCTGTTGCTCTTGTGTTTAAAGTTTGGGGACGAAACTTAGAGCTTGAAAATGCCGTACACAACACACAAGGGTAGTGTAGAAAGCTACAGGTCTGTGTGTTATAAAGGACATAAAAAAAAAAAAAAATCAGAAAAATACAGATAATTGACTGCCGTGCCATTTAGGCTACTCAGTCTGTCATTTTTTTAACCTACTAGATACAACAGTTTTATGCCATGCGTCATTGCAATTCAATTAACGATGTGCCATCTCTAGAACTGAATTTACCTAACCACCTTTGCTGTAAGCCTGCTGCATGTATCTAATACTTTTTGACTAATTAAGCACTTTCTCTCACTGCCATTAAGTATACAGTATCTCCATGTAACATGTTCTTCTGTTTCTTTGTTGAGAACAATGCTTCCTGTCTGTACATCATTTATACACCCTTTAGATATATGAAAGTTTCCCCACACCCCTCTTCCATCTCCTTCCTTCAGGAACATACTTATTGATGTCCTTCATTTTTTGCCTCACAAGACATTTCTGTATAGACCCTGCACAACTTCTAATTGTACTTCTCTGGACAACTTGTAAACTCAAACGAGCAGGGCCTTCATTACCTCTTTGTATCTGTTCGTGTATGTGCGTCCTCATTGTATGCAACTGTTTAAGCAATTATCAAATCTGTGTAACTATATACAAATATAGACAGGGACAATACAAGGAGCTTTCAATAGAATTATTCATGCCGAGGCCAGTACAAACGACACAAGGACATCCCTTAAGGTGAGAGGAAAGGCGATTTCACCAGCAACAAAGGAAAGGGTTCTTTACAGTAAGGCTAAGGCCCCGCTCCCTCAGTCAGTGCGCCCGCACTGCAGACAGGCGGCGCGCTGACAGCCAATTGACCGCGATATGCGGTCTGTAGGGAGCCGGAGCGGGAGGGGCTGGGGCGGGAGTGGGAGGGCATGGTAAAACTTCATGAAGATCGTGGTGCCGTGGTGCCGTCCACCCCCCCCCACACACAACACATACACACAACACATACACACAACACATACACACAACACATACACACAACACATACACACAACACATACACACAACACATACACACAACACATACACACACACTTTTCCCCCGCAGCTCCTTCCCTGCTCCACTCCCAAGCCGCCTCCCATCCATAGCTCCTTCCCTCCCTTCCTTCCCTCATTGGCTGACTGCCGCACCACGTGACGCGTCAGAGCTGCAAATCACTAGGAGCTTGCAGCATCGGCCGGCTGACGCATCACAGCACGCAGTCAGCCAAGTAGTAAGGAGCCAGCGGGGACCTCCACACTGGAGAAAAGGGGCTGGTGGTCCGCTGCCGCGCGGCCGCACGGGCTGTCGGAAGCAGCGGGACCCAGGCCTAAGGGCTGTTTCAGTAGTGGATTCATTACCCATGGAGACTGTGATGCAGATACAATAGATATCTTCAAAAAAAAGGTTGGACATCTTTTTAGAAAGGAAAGGTATACAGGGATATACAGAAAATGTAAACATGGGGAAGGATGTTGATCCAGGAAGTAATCTGATTGCCAATTTTTGGAGTCAGGAAGGAATTTATTTTTCCCCTCATGAGAGATTATATGATATTTCACTGGGGTTTGTGTTTGCCTTCCTCTGGATCAATATACAGTAAATACAAATATAGGATAAAGTATCTGTCGTCTAAATTTAGCATAGGTTGAACTTGATGGACGCCTGTTTTTTCCACCACGTCTACTATGCAACGATGTAACTGTGTACCCGCCATTGTACCGCGCTGTGGAATACGTTGGAAATTGCAAATAAACGATAATAACGTCTACCCTGCCTCTGGATTATATACTAATAGAGGAACGCATGGTTTGTGACAATACAAACAGAAGAAAAATAAATTGTATTGCGACCAAAGAAAAACAAAAAGGGATTTGAAGTTAAAATGAAAGAAAAAAAATACATTAAAGCTATGCATACTGATTAACCCTTTGGGCAACAGAGTGCCATGGCCCCTCCAGCCTTTAACATGGAAATAGGACAATAATTGTTTATGAAGATTTGCACTGAAGAAACATTGATATTGGAAATACTGTACATTGTATTTTGGTGTATTGCTTATCTGTAATAGATATATATATAGATATATATATCGTAAACAGGGGCCCTCTTCATTTCCCTGCACTCCCCTAGCAAAAAAAAACAACACATTTTTTTTTTACGTAGCTACATCATGGGTTTCCTGGAGTGCCAGACGCCATGAAGTAGTGGATATTTCTTGTGGCACCCAAAGAGTTAAGCAGTGCTAAAAGACAGGGGAGCGCAAACTTTTTAGTCAGTGCCCCCCTGCCTGCTCTCCCCCACTGCCTACTCCTCTCTTACCTTTTATCTGGCGTCACGTGACCACCAGAAGCCGCCGGAGAACCAGAAGCCGCCGGAGATAAGGTAAGGGAGTTGCAGAGGCCTTGTGCGCTCCATCTGTATTTAATTTAAATGCTTTGGAAAAGAGCGTGGGGCCACTGTATGTTACACACATCTTCTCCCCCACCCCGCCCAAAAATCTCACATCCCCCAGTTTAAGCATCCCCGCTATAAGACACTTTCCACTGGAAGACACCTTACAGCCGATTCAAGTCAATGTCTTTCGAGGACCAAAAGGTGTGTTATTGCAGAAGGCTGAGCAATCCATGCAATATCCTACATGTGTGGGGTTTTTTTTTGTAAGAAATCAGTTCTATAGTATTATTATTCAACTCAATGACATTTTTAATTAGTTTTCATTTAGTTCAGTATCCTGTGATTTCTATAGCAGGCTTTAACACACTTCCCCAGCAGTGCAAGATATTTGTAACACTTTCCTGTTTGCGATAATTTGTTGCCAATATTCCCAGCAGTTTGAGCTGCAAACTGAGACAATAGATATTGTTACCGTAGTATTATAAGAATAAATTGTAGCTGCTGAGTTACACTGACTGAAGGATTGATAGAAACAGAAAGGCAGCCATTTAGAGAACCCTGGGAAGTATGATCTTTGCTGATCGATTGGCATCTTAGGTAATTAGTTTTCAATAAAGGTAATCTATGGCTGCATATATTAAAACAAAAAAATATATATTTCTTTTTTAAAGTGTCGCTTGGATTGCGTCTACATCTACATCAGAAAAACGTGAGAGTTGCAAAATCTTTCATGCTGTTACAAAGTACAAGCATGCCTTGCAGCCATTATCTCTGAGCAGCATCAGTTCACAAAGAACTAGACAGCATATTCCGAGATCCTGTGTTCCACCAAGATAAAACATATTCTGTGTATTTGCTTCATTAGAACAGTCCTAACAGTTTGCCCTTAAACTCATTCAAAACATAACTTCAGCACGTTCCCAATTCCCCAACACAGATACGTGGGGACGCTTGATTATGGGGCTGGAGTAATAAATAAAAAATATATATTTGCACACAAAGTGCACCACTTTGAAGTTCCACAATTATGTGAGTATGTCCTTAAGCTTTATAATTCTGCACCTGCTTGGAAAACATTTATCTACAAAGTATTCTGTGCTCATTCAGAACCATAATTTTTCAATGACTTCACACACGAATATTTATCTAGAATTCAATAGGAAATCTTAATGCCTCCGCGAGTTTAACTAGAATTGTACAATGTATTTAATTGTATTGTACGATGAAGCCCGGTCTTTGTCGGTGATATAAGGAAATTGTCCGGATGTCCACAGAAAAATGTCAAAACACTCCTGCAGCACTTCCATAGACGGGGACAGAGCCAACACTGCCCACATCCACAAAAAGGCGCTAAACTAGAACACACCTGAGCCTTAATGTTAAAATCACAAACGTCCTATGTAGTTTAACATAGGACATTTCTAAAGCGTAATAAATAGATGCACGGCATTTCTGACGATGGATACGATGTACATAGGACCAACACAAATACCTTACTCTAGTACTATTCTTTTACATTTACATTAGTTGCACCCAACATTTGTCACTCCCGGAGACACTTCAGTTGTGAGAAGTTTTGGAGTACCATTTTCCAATAACGATTTTTAAAGCGTCACCAGAACTTTCTTGCAGCACAACAAAACAAACTGTAGGGTGTAAAGCCGTCACATGCAGCAAAATCAGCACACAGCTGGGATCTATTACAACCAGCAGATAAAACGGGTAAGAAGATCCCCATTTGGAGAACATTAAAATCTGACTTAATCACCTATTTTTCTTCAAGATATTTACTATATATTTCTGAAAGCACTGTATGTCTGCGTCCCTAGCGGCAATCTCATTGGTCCCTTGGCCTGCCCGCCCCCGCACACCTCTCATTGGGCTCACACACTCACACCACCCCCTTGGCCCGCCCCCCCACACCTCTCATTGGCCTGAGGCGGAGTGACGGGCCAAAGGTCCAAAAAAAAAAACCACCCACACACACACACACACACACACACACCAAAACCCCCCCCTCCTCTCCCGGTGCCCCTCACTCTCTCTCCCCACCTCACCCAAATCCCCACGCTCCGCAACATCCCCAGCCGCACCATCACCCTCACCGTGCGCCGCGGCCCTCCTGCTCAGCAGCAAACTCCAGGCTCCACCCCCCTCGCGGCGCGGCCCGGGCCTCCTGCTCTCCCCCTCACGTGCGCCGCTACCGGAGAGGGGAAGCGCGGTGCGGGACTCCCCCTCACGTGCGCCGCTACCGGAGAGGGGAAGCGCGGCGCGGGACTCCCCCTCACGTGCGCCGGCTCCCGGACAGAGGGGAACCGCGCGGCGCGGGACTCCCTCTCACGTGCGCCGCTACCGGAGAGGGGAAGCGCGGTGCGGGTCTCCTGCCACTCTTGCCCCCCCCCCCAGCTTCCCGAACTCACCTCCTGCCCCAGCCAGATGCCACGGGGTCAAGGTAAGTCACCCACCGTCTCCCACCCACGCACTGTCACCCAGTCACCCACCCAGTCACCCACACACCCACCCAGTCACTTTCACCCAGTCACCCACCCACCCAGTCACCCACTCACTCAGTCACCCACTCACTCAGTCACCCACTCACTCAGTCACCCACTCACTCAGTCACCCACCCAGTCACTTTCACCCAGTCACCCACCCACTCACTCAGTCACCCACCCACCCACTCAGTCACCCACCCACCCACTCAGTCACCCACCCACCCACTCAGTCACCCACCCACTCACTTAGTCACCCACCCACTCACTTAGTCACCCAAAAACTCACTTAGTCACCCACCCACTCAGTCAAGTCACCCACCCACTCAGTCAAGTCACCCACCCAGTCACCCACCCACCCACCCAGTCACCCACCCACCCAGTCAAGTCAAGTGTCACCCACCCTGTCAAATGTCACCCACCCACCCAGTCAGTCACCCACCCAGTCAGTCACCCACCCACCCAGTCACCCACCCAGTCAGTCAGTCACCCACCCACCCAGTCACCCACCCACCCAGTCACCCACCCACCCAGTCACCCACCCACCCAGTCACCCACCCACCCAGTCACCCACCCATCCACTCACTCAGTCAACTCAGTCAATTCAGTCACCCACCCACTCAGTCACCCAGTCACCCACCCAGTCACTCAGTCACCCACCCAGTCACTCAGTCACCCACCCAGTCACTCAGTCACCCACCCAGTCACTCAGTCACCCACCCATTCAGTCAGTCAGTCAGTCACCCACTCACCCACCCAGTCAGTCACCCAGTCAGTCACCCAGTCAGTCACCCACTCACCCACCCAGTCAGTCACCCACTCACCCACCCAGTCAGTCACCCACTCAGTCACTCACCCACCCAGTCAGTCACCCACCCAGTCAGTCACCCACTCATCCAGTCAGTCAGTCACCCACCCAGTCACCCACTCACCCACCCAGTAAGTCACCCACTCACCCACCCAGTAAGTCACCCACTCACCCACCCAGTAAGTCACCCACTCACCCACCCAGTAAGTCACCCACTCACCCACCCAGTAAGTCACCCACCCAGTCAGTCAGTCACCCAGTCAGTCACCCACTCACCCACCCAGTCAGTCACCCACTCACCCACCCAGTCAGTCACCCACTCACCCACCCAGTCAGTCACCCACTCACCCACCCAGTCAGTCACCCACTCACCCACCCAGTCAGTCACCCACTCACCCACCCAGTCAGTCACCCACTCACCCACCCAGTCAGTCACACACTCAGTCAGTCACCCACTCACCCACCCAGTCAGTCACACACTCACCCACCCAGTCAGTCACACACTCACCCACCCAGTCAGTCACACACTCACCCACCCAGTCAGTCACACACTCACCCACCCAGTCAGTCACACACTCACCCACCCAGTCAGTCAGTCAGTCAGTCAGTCAGTCAGTCACCCACCCACCCAGTCACCCACCCACCCACCCAGTCAGTCAGTCACCCACCAACCCAGTCAGTCACACACTCACCCACCCAGTCAGTCAGTCACCCACCCACCCAGTCAGTCAGTCACCCACCCACTCAGTCAGTCAGTCACCCACCCACCCACCCACTCAGTCAGTCAGTCACCCACCCACTCAGTCAGTCAGTCAGTCAGTCACCCACCCACTCAGTCAGTCAGTCAGTCAGTCACCCACCCACCCAGTCAGTCAGTCACCCACCCAGTCAGTCAGTCACCCACCCAGTCAGTCAGTCACCCACCCAGTCAGTCAGTCACCCACCCAGTCAGTCAGTCACCCACCCAGTCAGTCAGTCACACACCCACCCAGTCAGTCAGTCAGTCACCCACCCACCCACCCACCCAGTCAGTCAGTCAGTCACCCACCCACCCAGTCAGTCAGTCACCCACCCAGTCAGTCACCCACCCAGTCAGTCAGTCACCCACCCAGTCAGTCAGTCACCCACCCACCCACCCAGTCAGTCAGTCACACACCCACCCAGTCAGTCAGTCAGTCAGTCACCCACCCACCCACCCAGTCAGTCAGTCAGTCAGTCACCCACCCACCCAGTCAGTCAGTCACCCACCCACCCAATCAGTCAGTCAGTCACACACCCACCCACCCACCCAGTCAGTCAGTCAGTCACCCACCCACCCACCCACCCAGTCAGTCAGTCACCCACCCACCCAGTCAGTCACCCACCCACCCAGTCAGTCAGTCACCCACCCACTCAGTCAGTCAGTCACCCACCCACCCACCCACCCACCCACCCACTCAGTCAGTCACCCACCCACTCAGTCAGTCAGTCAGTCACCCACCCACCCACTCAGTCAGTCAGTCAGTCAGTCACCCACCCACCCAGTCAGTCAGTCACCCACCCAGTCAGTCACCCACCCAGTCAGTCAGTCACCCACCCAGTCAGTCAGTCACCCACCCACCCACCCAGTCAGTCAGTCACACACCCACCCAGTCAGTCAGTCACCCACCCACCCAGTCAGTCAGTCAGTCACCCACCCACCCACCCAGTCAGTCAGTCAGTCACCCACCCACCCAGTCAGTCAGTCACCCACCCAATCAGTCAGTCAGTCAGTCACCCACCCACCCAGTCAGTCAGTCACCCACCCACTCAGTCAGTCAGTCACCCACCCACCCACCCACCCACTCAGTCACCCACCCACTCAGTCAGTCAGTCAGTCAGTCAGTCACCCACCCACCCACTCAGTCAGTCAGTCAGTCAGTCACCCACCCACCCAGTCAGTCAGTCACCCACCCAGTCAGTCACCCACCCAGTCAGTCAGTCACCCACCCAGTCAGTCAGTCACACACCCACCCACCCAGTCAGTCAGCCACCCACCCACCCAGTCAGTCAGCCACCCACCCACCCAGTCAGTCAGTCAGTCACCCACCCACCCACCCACCCAGTCAGTCACCCACCCAGTCAGTCAGTCACCCACCCAGTCAGTCAGTCACCCACCCAGTCAGTCACCCACCCACCCAGTCAGTCAGTCAGTCAGTCACCCACCCACCCAGTCAGTCACCCACCCAGTCAGTCAGTCACCCACCCACCCAGTCAGTCAGTCACCCACCCACCCAGTCAGTCAGTCACCCACCCACCCACCCAGTCAGTCACACACCCACCCACCCAGTCAGTCAGTCAGTCAGTCACACACCCACCCACCCAGTCAGTCAGTCACCCACCCACCCACCCAGTCACCCACCCAGTCAGTCACACACCCACCCACCCAGTCAGTCAGTCAGTCAGTCACACACCCACCCACCCACCCAGTCACCCACCCAGTCAGTCACACACCCACCCACCCAGTCAGTCAGTCAGTCAGTCACACACCCACCCACCCAGTCAGTCAGTCACCCACCCACCCAGTCAGTCACCCACCCAGTCAGTCAGTCAGTCAGTCAGTCAGTCACCCACCCACCCACCCAGTCAGTCACCCACCCACCCAGTCAGTCAGTCACCCACCCAGTCAGTCAGTCAGTCACCCACCCACCCAGTCAGTCAGTCACCCACCCAGTCAGTCAGTCAGTCACCCACCCAGTCAGTCAGTCACCCACCCAGTCAGTCAGTCAGTCAGTCAGTCACCCACCCAGTCAGTCAGTCAGTCACCCACCCAGTCAGTCAGTCACCCACCCACCCAGTCAGTCAGTCAGTCACCCACCCAGTCAGTCAGTCAGTCTCCCACCCAGTCACCCACCCACCCAGTCAGTCTCCCACCCAGTCAGTCTCCCACCCAGTCAGTCACCCACCCACCCACTCACCGACCCCACCCACCCACTCACCGACCCCACCCACCCACTCACCGACCCCACCCACCCACTCACCGACCCCACCTACCCACTCACCGACCCCACCTACCCACTCACCGACCCCACCTACCCACTCACTGACCCACCCAGTCACCGTCCCCAGTCACTGACCCACCCTGTCACCAACCCTGAAAAAGTCACCCAGTCACCGACCCACCCACGACCCAAAGTCACCCACCCACCAACCCAGAGTCACCCACCCACCGACCCAAAGTCACCCACCCACCGACCCAAAGTCATCCACCCCCCGACCCAACTCACCCACCCAACCACCGACCCAAAGTCACCCACCGACCCAAAGTCACCCACCCACCGACCCAAAGTCAAACCGACCCAAAGTCACCCACCCACCGACCCAAAGTCACCCACCCACCCACCGACCCAAAGTCACACACCCACCGACCCAAAGTCACCCACCCACCGACCCAAAGTCACCCACCCACCGACCCAAAGTCACCCACCCACCGACCCAAAGTCACCCACCCACCGACCCAAAGTCAAACCGACCCAAAGTCACCCACCCAGTCACCGACCCAAAGTCACCCACTCAGTCAAGTGTCACCCACCCACACAGTCACCCACACACTCAGTCAACTCAGTCACCCACCTAGCTGTCAAGGGGGGGGGGGAGAAGCCTAACCCTGTCGTACGCCCCCCCCAAAATTACATCCCGGGCAACGCCGGGTCTCTCAGCTAGTTAGTCATATTTTTCTTTATTTGCTGCATCAGTTCTCATTGATTTCATTTTGGGGAAATGCTGTTCAGGGTATAACTATTATTATTGTTATATTATTTTTCCCTGGTTGCTTTATCTCTTTTTTTCCCCTCTGTTTTTGGTATACATTCTAATTTTTCCTGGCTATATACTGGGTCATTGACTATATACTTTTTCCAACGCAATGATTTATTATTCTTTCATGCATATGTCAGTGGGAATATATTTTGTATTGCCTATTATGTTAGACTAAACTACTTTGTTGTCATTATTTAAACTTTATTTAGACACATTTTAGTTTTTTTTTCTTTTTGTAATACTGATAGTGTTTGATTAGTAGTCCTCTCTTTATATTTTTGATACATATATATTTTCATAGGCTGTCTTTAGTATTTTTATGTTTTTAAGTTAGTGTGTCTTGTTGTTTAATCAATAAAATCTTGTTCATTTTTTCTGAATTGGCGGAGCATCTGTTTCTTTTTAACCATCTTTATCTTATAGATTAGTTTAGGTGTAATTTAGAGTGCTACTAAGGGGATTGTCTTTGTTCTTTTCATCTGTGTGTCTTATATATATATATATATATATATATATATATATATATATATATATATATATATATATATATATATATATATATATATATATATATATATATATATATATAGCAAATGTAAATATACTGTATGCTCATTTGCATGTCTTAGGCAGGTCTGCAACCCCGCCTTTCACCATTATCACCCAGCACACAGCACATCCACTGCAGCAAGGGATTCTGGGAAATGACATGCAAATGAGCACACAGTGCCACTTTTTGCTTCAAAAACCATTTTATACATGGTTCCCTATAGGCTTAAGCTTGCTGCATGGTCACAGCTTTGAGCACAGCCAGGGTTAAGATGCATAGCCAGAAAACCCACCCACAGACAGCTATTATATATATATTATTATTTTTTCTCCATTACGTGCACCAACGGTTTGCAAAATGGCTCCAGAGGCAGGGGTTGAATATCACCTTTTTAAGGATGTATGAATAAGTAGATATTGTTTGGGACTTCTTTCAAAGCTTAAGCCAATCAATATCATAGACGTACGTACGATACAGCACTTTGTAGGATATAATCCGTAGAGTACGCTCCAAGAGAAGGAACTTTCTAGTTGCCAAGGTAAGCAAAGTGACTTTAAGGTGATGACAAATGAAATTACTTAACCCCCTCAGTACTATGACATGTCAAGCTCAGCTCTAGAGAGACGATAGTCTAAAGGCCAGGGCCATGGTCAAAAAGACCGTGCTGACCCGCGCCGAGGGGGAAACATCATCCCTATTGAGCACGGCTTTAGATGGCGCTTCCGCAGGCATGCGGAATTGAAGCCGACAGCACAGTTTAATTTTTCTTGCTGAGGGAAGCACAGGGCCAGTCACGTGACCGCCAAAAGCCAATAGCAGTCCGTGACGTGGCACGCTAGCCACGCCTCCCAGCCCCCGCCCGGCTCCCACCCAGCTCACAAGCGCGCCCGCTGACGCTCATGCAGGGACACAAAAAAGCTCCTGCTTGAGCAGGAGCGCATGAGCGTCAGCGCTGTGAATGTCACCATGTCCGAGACCTAAGGCTGCGCCCCCGCTGCCGCTGACCGCGCTCATGCTTGAGAGCGATGACGTCACCAGCTCTTCAAGCATGAGCGCCGGGTTTTAAGCGAGATTCAAACTTTTTTTTGTCTCCCCAAGCGACAAACTTGGGAGAGCGTGCATGCCCACGCGCACCACGTGAGTGCACCGCGGGGACAGGACAATTTAAATTGCAGAAACTAAACTCGGCAAGCGCCGCGCGCTCAGCGCTAGCGTGGCCACAACCTTAAGCACATATGTTATTACTTATATTACGTTTGATGTTGCAACTATGACAGAGAGTAAGCAATAACTTTAAATAGACACGTTGTAAACTTGCAGCAATCCTGTCCCTACCCTTAGACCCAAATTCACTAAAGGATGCTACGTTTTATCATACCCTTACTCCCGTTCCAGTAAGTGGGAGTTAAGACACGATAAAGCTTAGCACCCTTCAGCGATTATGGGTCTTCGTACTGTGTGTGCTGCAGACTTTAAAAGAAGCAACTGAAGGTTTAACTGTAGAAACATCTGATTTCCACATCAAACACGTTGATAGGTCTTGACTTTTCTATTTTATGAACAGTTAACACAGGAACATATGCTTTCCGTTTGGCTTATTTTGATACCTCTCCAAAGACTCCAACCAATCACTGTACAACATCCTTACTAAATTACTGGTACGTTGAACAGGTTCTCACAAACCATGCTCTTGGTCGCACGGTTTCAATCCCCAGTAAAATGCTCTCTCCCCCGGACTAATATAAGAACTATATATAACAACTTCCCTACATGAACTTTAAAGAGCAGCTACAGTAGGTCACTTCAAATTTGACAGGCTGTAGCATGATCCATGGAGTCTTAAGAACTCAAGCAAAGTGCACGGATATTATAATCTACATGCCCATCATCATTTACAGCAGCCATAATCCACAATCTGTTTCAATAAATGAAATGATAAAACCTGTACCTGGTATTTCAATGACATCCATTTCTTAATTCAAAAACATTTGTGCAAGGTTACCTACCCATTTTACTCATTCCAAATAATCCCAGCATTTACAATCTAATGTCATCCCCAAATTAAAAAAATACAATGAATGAGCTGTTCTCCATTTGTATAGAAGGCCTCTCGCTTTGAGGAATGGTTTACCTGACATGTACACGACAGTGGTACAGTACACTCAGAAAGGTTCTATGCACTTTAAAAATGTCTGCAGCTCGAATTGTTTATTCAGTCTATTTCAGCGTTTGTGGGAGATATCCATGGACATTCACATACATGTCAAACTTTCTTGCCTAGGAAAATATTTGAAGTAAGCAAGATATGGACAGTCATTTTTCCATGTCGTACCAGACGCTGCCAGAGCAACGTGTTGCAGGCCTCTCCAACACTGTAGATAAAGCATAAGGCCTTGCACCCGCTGCCTACTACAGCGTCCGCGTGGCGGATGCTGCACGGACGAGAGCCCTCCCCTCAATGGCGCAGGGCCCGCTGCAAGGGGGGGCCGCAGCGCTCGGGCGAGAGCTGCTCCTGCTCTCAATAGAATTGAGAGCAGGACTCGCGTCGAGCGATTAGGCACGCCCCCCGGTGGTTCAGCCAATGAGGGCGAACCTGCCGGGTGACGTCATGGCTGCGCCCCCGCCACGCCCCCCGGTCTCTCCTCCTGCAGTGAGCTGCAGACCGGGGAATCGGCTGAACGCGCCGCCAATATCGCGGGCGCACGTTACAGCGGCGTGACCGGGGCCTAAGCCTAAAGAAGAAACTAAGGCCTCGGCTAGTGTGGTGCTGAGCGGGCGGGCTCACGCTGGCTGCGATGTAACACATTGCGGCAATGTGTGTGGCCAACGTGAGCGAGTGCCTGAGCATGCGCGGCGCTTAGCTGCTTGCCAAGCAAGCAAATTTGAATTTGCCGTTTGCTTGCGCCGCCTCGCCTGCACGCTCAGCACCACCCTGGTCACAGCCTAAGTCCCCTATGACTGTGTTGAGCATTGAGGCGCTTCCTTCAGTTAAAGGCCATACAGCCTTCGCCCGCGTGGAGGCATGTGAAGGCTGTGACGTTGCCCGCGTGAAGTGGGTGTGTTTTCTGTCCATGGTAGACGCGCCGTGGGGGGGTCACAGAGCTGGTTCGCCCTCATTGGGCGAACCGCTCACGTGACCTGGCTGTCGCGCCGGGAAATCAGTTTCAACTGATTTCTCGTGCAACGCGTACCCCCTCCTGCTGCCGCCCCGTCTATGGGCGCGATCAATGCCTTTAGGCAATGTGATCGCGCCCCGCACGGTCTGCAGCAGTATGGACCTGCCCTTAGTTTACATCTATCTAGAAGCACCTCTGCTTTTCCACTTGATTTAGTTTATAACCTTTTCATAGATGGGGTTCTTAAATTTTCGTATCAGAGACCACTTCAATGTTTACAATCTCGTGGAGGACCACAGTATTTCTTTAACTTTATTCATCAATAGATACAGATTATATTTATGACACACATAAAACCGCAACATGAATTGGAATGTGGTACCAGTTTAACTTAAGAACCCCTGTTTCACAGAAGCGTGAACCCGGTTCAAAATCACATTAAGTTATCCTTGTGACCTTGGGCAAGTTACAATCACCCTTTGCCTCAGGCAGCAACATTAAATTGTAAGCTCTACAGGGCAGGGGCTCACTGAGCCTGCAAAATTACATGAATGTGCTGCATTTCTTAACCTGACGTCTACTTTTACGTGTCATGCCGTTAAACCAACGTTGTGTATAATATCACATATAAAAGTTATCCATTAGGCAGATGTCTATGACTCACAGAAATGCATTAAGGATCCAGACTCACCATGCAGTACATTATCCTTTTTTTATCTACACATACATACACAAATAGTTATACATATAGAAATATACATGCACACATGAATATACATAAACACATACATGCCTGGGGTCCCATTGAGAGGGGTGTACCTCCCCCCCACCCCCTCACTGGCAGGCCCCCTCACTCCTCCCCGGGCTCGGTGTTGAAGGCCCCCGGCTACCACGTGCCCCCCCTCCCCCGGGGGGGCCTATACGTTCTCTCTCTCTCCCCCCTCCCCCGGGGGGCCTATACGTTCTCTCCCCCCCCCTCCCCCAGGGGGCCTATACGTTCTCTCTCCCCCCCCCCTCCCCCGGGGGGCCTATACGTTCTCTCTCCCCCCCCCCTCCCCCGGGGGGCCTATACGTTCTCTCTCCCCCCCCCCTCCCCCGGGGGGCCTATACGTTCTCTCTCCCCCCCCCTCCCCCGGGGGGCCTATACGTTCTCTCTCTCCCCCGGGGGGGCCTATACGTTCTCTCTCTCCCCCCCCCCCCCCCCGGGGCCTATACGTTCTCTCTCTCACCCCCGGGGGGGCCTATCCGTTCTCTCCCCCCCTCCCCTTACTTACCATTCTCTTCACCTTGCAGACTCAGGGAGGCCTCCTCCGGGGCTCTCAGCCATCTATCGGGGATATCCTGTGTGGGGTGGGATCCCTCCGCCCGCGGGACGGTAGTACAAGCAGCCACCTCCGCTCCGGACCCAGCGGAAGGTGAGTCTTTCATAATGGTGCGACTACCTCCGGGCTGGCGGGACGGAGGAGGACGGCGGTGCTGATAGGAGCGCGCGCGCGTGCCGAGCGGGGGCTGGGGTGGCAGTCACACGCGCGCGCCTGTGCGTTGACGTAAAGGAGCGCGCGGCGACAAGGAGGCCTTGGGGCGCGCGAGCGCTTGGAATGTTGGTGCGCGTGTCGCGCGCCCCCGGAGGGCGGGGCAAGAGAAACGAGGGGCGTGGCCTGCGCTTGCCGGAATGTCACGTGGGGCTGTTAGCTGTGCATGCTACCTGCAGTGCTAAGCATGTTGTGCAAAGGCTCATGTCTTCCTGTGCTGTGTCACGTGGTGGGCAGCTGGGCACACTACACACTATTTCATATAGTGTTTTTCTCCCAATGGGACACAAAGCACGTCACAATAAAAGCATAGTGTGCCCCTAATAGGAATTTTACAATACAATAAGCTTACAATCTATGCTTTTGGTGCCTGAGGCACAGGGAGATAAAGTGACTTGCCCAAAGTCACAAGGAGCTGACCATGGGAATTGAACCAGGTTTGACTCAGAGCCATCGTTTAGAATCAGTGTCTTTACTCACAGAGCCTCTTCTATATCTATATTTTTTTTAAAAATGGGCCAATTTTTGCTCATGTGCGAAAGTACCGCGCCGATTGCGCATGTGCACATACGGACAGAGCCGACCGCGAACGACCAACACCCATTGCGCATCCACGTGGCTGACAAAAGCCAGTTGCACATGTGCGGCTGGCAGGAGCCCATTACGCATGCGCAATTGGCAATTGCCGGCAGGGTGCGAAAAACGGGGACGTTTGGGGCTTTTGAAAAAGTCGTCGGGACACCTGGATACAAGCCCCAAAACTGGGACAATCCCGAAATGTCTGGTCTTTGACTGAGCCACTGATTGAGGCACCTATGCTGAAAAAGGGAAATCCTGAAAACCTGACATGTTAGTGGCCCTTCAGTTGCCCACTTCTTGTGCTAGGTTGTCATGTTAGGTTTTGTCGCTGGAATACACTTATTGTAATTCCAATTAATGACATCAGACTTGCACCGCAGTGCTTGGGAACGTGTTGAGGGGCAGGTGTTTGGTGCTGTACACAGAGAGTATATTATAGGGTGCATTTGTAATGTGTTCACCTTTTTGCAGCTGATGATGAGGGATCGCCTGAAACGTTTTGCTACTCTGTATTCTACAAATAAATATCTGAAATGTCATTTTGACTCATGTGAATAGTGAGTGCTGAAGCCTTCCTGTCTATATTTCTTCCAGCACCTAATAGGATTTCCAACTACTTCAAACAGGCTTCTTCTTCAATGACTTCCTACTTACTCAATGCGAGTCCGCATTCTCTTGCCCACTTACCTGTTACACCTTGTGTTGTAACACAACCCCAGACTCCTTGGAACTGGCCTAATGTGCGTACAATTCTCAATAGGGATGACATATATCGGCTGAATCAGTGGCTTTGGGTTTGAAGGAGCGTCTCACGGAGTAAATACACAGACTCAAAATAAAAACACGGGAAGACGTGTCCGCACAAAGAAAGTGCAAAAAAAGTGCAAATAGAAGGTGGTTTTGGCGCAGTGCTCCATTTTCTGCTCGCGTTTGTGTCAAATGTATGACAGTGTTTCTTACATCTGACGCAAGTTGTTGGCAAGAAAAGTTTACGCCACCTCTGGTGAAAGTGACGCGAAGGTTGTTACATCTCATAATAATCTGGGTGTCATATAACTCCTCCTGTCACTCCCCAAATCCCAAAGTTGGCGCAAAACTTGAAGCAAAGACCTTAATATATTGATGCAAAGTGAAAATAAAATTTGATACCAAATTTGCTATCATACTAATAACAACTTTATTTCATATAGCGCTTTGCTCCCAAAGGGACACAAAGCGCGTCACAATGACAGTATAGCGTGCGGTATGCAGCGCATAGGAATGTTACAGACAGAGTCCCTGCCCAAATGAGCTTACAATCTATGTTTTTGGTGGCTGAGGCACAGGGAGATAAAGTGACTCGCCCAAGGTCACAAGGAGCCGACACCTGGAATAGAACCCCGGTCCCCTGCTTCACACAGTGTCATCTCTATGATACATCACCCCCACTTACTGATACAGGGGAGATTTTGTTTGTATCCCGGTGTTAGCTCCTTGTGATCTTGGTCAAGTCATTTTATCTCCCTGTGCCTCGGGAAGCAAAATAAGATTGTAAGCTCATGGGGGGCAGGGACTCATAGTCCCTGAAAAATTCTATGTACAGTGCACTGTCAGAACTACATAAGACTAATATTATTATTTTAAAAAAAACCTGCATATGTTACACACAATTGTTTTCCCCTTATATAGTCATGGAAAACCATTACGATTAGAGAAACCTAAGGGGGCCATTTATCAGTTGCCTAGCTGCACCATTGGTGCAAAAAACTGTCCCGGAAGGAATCCCATTTGAAAGCAATTAGTCTTTTCCCCTTAACCCTGCTGATGTTTTGCCTGGGGTTTTCATACACATAACCCCCTAAATGTTTGTGGGGTTTGTACTAAGAAATGTCAAGCTGCCGTTTAGAGACATCACATTCTGCTAAACCAGGGGGTGGCCAACTCCAGTCCTCAAGGGCCACCAGCAGGTCAGGTTTTCAGGATATCCCTGCTTCAGCACAGGTGGCTTAATCAGTCCCAGCTTCAGCACAGGTGACTCCATCAGTCCCAGCTTCAGCACAGGTGGCTCAATCAGTTGCTCAGTCGACTGAGCCCCTGATTGAGTAACCTGTGCTGAAGCAGGGATATCCTGAACACAAGACTTGTTGGTGGCCCCTGACGACTTTATCTTACCCATATAAAAAAAATATTTATAAATATATATATATATATATTTTTTTTTTTTTTTAAATAGCACAATTGAGCTGATTGGAAAAAGTGAGTATAGCCGAACCGCAATTATTTTTGACATGTGCCAGATTCCATAGAAAGCGTGTATTGAGGACGGACCCCCCTCCAGCAAATGGGCTTCATTTTTGCTCATCTCT
This sequence comes from Ascaphus truei, assembly GCF_040206685.1. NCBI lineage: Eukaryota > Metazoa > Chordata > Amphibia > Anura > Ascaphidae > Ascaphus > Ascaphus truei. The sequence goes on from NC_134500.1 coordinate 13,411,644, forward strand.
GACCCTCTTTGAAGAACAATGAAAGGCAACAGGATGGAAGAGATAGTACACATGAAAGAGAGTGTTACAAGAGAAGGGGAAATGGAACACGAACAGAAGCAGAGAAAGAAGGGAGAAGTACATTCATGGGTTGGCCCATCGTACATTAACCTGTTCACTGCCAGAGGAGGATAGATGCACAGTTACACATGGGGAATGTAACTATTGCCTTGTAATCGGGAAAGGTCTTTGCGGTCCCAATGTGGAGGATATTGATCGGAGTCCGCCTGTTTCCTGCTTGGTACAAATGTAAATAATTAACGAAAAATAAAAGTTCTTAAAGTCTCTGCCAAACTTCCACCACACGTGTGGCACTTACTCTTATGGGGTGGATAAGTGTGACAAAGTGAACATGCTGCAAGCCTAAACCAGTGCTGTGTATGACTTGTTATTAAGCTAAAATGTGTCCTTCGTCAAGCTATCGGGGTTCCAAAAAATTATAGGAGCATTCCGGTATTTACAATTGCCCTTTAACAAGCCCTCTTAACCAAGGGTGGCCAACTCCAGTCCTCAAGGGCCACCAACAGGTCAGATATTAAGGATATCCCTGCTTCAGCACAGGGGGCTCAGTCAGAATGACTCAAAGTCCCCAGTCTCAGGGCGAGAAATGATGTCGGAAAGTGCGTAGATTGTAGCATTCTCAAACGACTGTGTCCCATAAGCCAGTGGTGCTCAACTCCAGTCCTCAAGCCCCCCAACATGTCAGGTTTTCAGGATATTCCAGCTTCAGCATGTTAGAAAAGCGAATAGGTGGTTCAGAGCCTCTAATTGAGCCACCTGTGCTGAAGCAGGGACTGATTGAGCCACCGCTGCTGAAGCAGGGACTGATTGAGCCACCTCTGCTGAAGCAGGGATATCCTGAAAACCTGACCTGTTGGTGGCCCTTGAGTACTGGAGTTGGCCACCCCTGCCACAAGCCATGCTATTCCATGAGACACCTTTTCAGCACCTCGAAGACGCTTTACAGCTCATTCACTTAAATAGTTTTGGGATCAATTACCTCGCCGTACCGTAAGCAATTTGGTGCGCAATGTCAGCCGGGTCACCCTGGGCCGGACTGGAAGTTGCATGCCGTTACTGTAACTGGAACACGTTCTATTGGAACAGAACATCTTCTTTCATAATAAAGGAAATACATTTCCAGTTCCACCCGCCCGGTGCTAGAATGAAAGCAGCCAATTCAGTTAAAACAATGCTTTTATTTAGTGCTGCTCGTAAAACGTTTAGAACAAATCCAACAGACAAGCAGTTCTGTACCCCTAAAAAAAAAAAAAATCTTCCGCTGAAGCGTTTCCTCATTCCTGACTGCGGATGTCGAAACCAAAGTGCCGTACGCAATAGAATTAGTGATGCATTTATGTTCAATCTGTGCAGCTCATTCTCACGCTGCTCATCTCGTACACAACTCACCTTTCTATGCAAGAGAGGACTAGTCTAACAGCTGAAGGAGCGGCTCAGAGAGTCTGCAGCACCTGGTTCAATCCCCCCTGGTGTCGGCTCCTTGTCACCTTGGGCAAATCACTTTATCTCCCTGTGCCTCAGGCATCAACATAGATTGTAAGCTCCACGGGGCAGGGATTGTGGGTTTAAAAATCCTATGTGCAATGCTGCTAACCGCGCCCTATACTGCAATTGTGATGCACTTTGCGTCCCATTGGAAGAAAAGCATTATATACAGTAAAAAGTTATTATTACAATATCATTGCCTGCTGCTCATGATCAGGGCAAGTAACATCATATCGGTGAGTATTAGATACCCACGATTAATGCTCCCCCAGTTCCAATTGCCTCTTTGCTACGGAAGCCGTTTTTATTTTATTTCCCCCCCTCCCCCCCGCCGTTATTGTATTGAGTTTTTATGGGGTACAGAAAGCAGGGAAAAAAATGGATGTGATAGAAGTCATTTTTAAATGTTTCTGTCCATGTTTAGTGAATGTAAAGAGAGATGGTTTTTGCTATATTCGCTCCCATCACTGAGCTAATAAAACTAAGATTTAAATGACCCTGTACTGACACTTCTCTTTATATCGTACCCATACTTATTATTCAGTAACTAATCGAAATATCTTGTAATCAGGTGCTTCTCAACTCCAGTCCTCAAGCCCCAAGCCCCTCACAACAGGTCAGGTTTTCAGGATATCCAGCTTCAGCACGGGTGACTCAATCTGTGACTCTAGTGTAGATTTCCAGCATGCAAGCAGTTAATCTCCCCTGGAGAGGCTTCTATTCTGTGCAGTTGAAGGTGGAAGCTCTATGGCAGGGGTGGCCAACGCCAGTCCTCAAGGGCCACCAACAGGTCAGGTTTTCAGGATAGCCCTGCTTCAGCACAGGTGGCTCGGTCAGTCATGACTGAGCCACTGGTTGAGCCAGCTGAAGCAGGAATATCCCTAATACCTGACCTGTTGGTGGCCCTTGAGGACTGGCGTTGGCCACCCCTGCTCCACGGTATAATTCCACAGGAAGTTTGTGTTAAGAAAAAGACTGTGTGAGGGAGAGTGATGGGCGAGTGATGGGCGAGTGATGGGAGAGTGATGGGCGAGAGCTGGTCCTTCTGAAAACATCTTATATTCACCGACCAAGTCTGATATTATACAATGGGAACGCCTCCCGTGTAGCGGATTATACGCTTAGCCCTGCTAGCTGCAGTTCAGACAATGAGTCCATGGAAAAATAATAATCTTGCCACGTGCTCTGTTGCTAGCGTGGCTTCTTGGACTTTACCTTTCAACAAAGAGTGTAGCGAGATAAATTCCGTGTTCCACACGCAAAATCCTTCCCCACTCAGACCTCGGTGCAAGATACCTGAAACAGAGGGGGTCCCCTAAAGCAGAGGTTCCCAGCTGCCGTCCTGAGGGATCACTAACCGCGCAGGATTTAAGGATCTCCTCTCATTCGCACAGGTGGCCCAATCATTTTGCCTGGCCCACCTGTGCTCGAGCAGGTGTGTGCGTAACAACTGAGGGTGAGTTTTTGAGGATCGGAGTTGGGAACCAGGTTCTCCACCTCCAGTCCTCAAGGATCACTAACTGCGCAGGATTTAAAGCTGCAGACCATGCAGTATCCTACATGTTTTTTTTTTTTTTTTTTAATAAATCAGTTCTGTACTATGAGAAAATACTTGAAGCATTTAAAAACAACAACGCTGAATTACATTTTTTATGTATTATAATGTAACAAGCATTTTCTGTTTCTATAGCAACCCTTTACAAAGTCACATTCCCTTCCTCTTCTGAAACAGGCTCTGGCACACCCCTTTTTGAGCCCGTCCCTCTCTCTAGCAGTGCACTAATTGGATCAAGTGACTGCCTGGTCACATGATCTTCCCCGCAGAACTTTGCATCTTTGGTCCTCTTCTGCTGCACTGGCAGCCACTTAGTGAGCCCCCGAGCCGAATCTTCGCCGATCGATCACAGGAGAACAGATCGATCAGCAACTTAGCTAATTACTTATCATTGTGTGGATTGTATTAGTGCACATATTAAAAGGGAAAATAAATTAAAAAAAAACAAACAGGCAGGGGGGTATCCTTAAAACCTGCACTGTTAGTGTGGTCCTTAAGGACTGGACTTGGGAACCTCTGCCCTAAAGGATGACTCCATTTAATGACATCAGTAAATGATGGTGTTAACAAAAATTGCCTTGACGTATGCGACTCATGTCTGGTCTAATACCACAGTCTGTGCTCCTATACCCAGTCTGAGCATATTCATTTTACTTGCAGATTATCCACTTCAAGGTTGGCTAATATCATGTTGCTGCCAAGACATGAATGACTGTTGCAAGCAGTGACTGTGCTCTCCATGTAATTGCCAGAAAATGATTTGCGTTTCATATTAAAGTTTTAATTCACTAACATTTCTTATAAGTCATTGTGAATAGAATGCAGACACATGCATTATTATCTGTTGCAATTTTTAAAAAAAATGTTTAAACTTATATTTCATCGAGAGTTATTTTTGTCAAAGGGGATGGGGCAGGGACATGGGAGAATTAAATCTTCCATCAACAACGTAGGTCACAGTAGATAACAGTAGGCACATTTTGGGAATATAACCTACATTTGTTTGAATCCACAAATATATACAACCAAATCCAAACAAAGCGAGCGCGGAAACAAACGACTATTCCTTGGTGTAAAATGCGGGTGAAAGGTTCCAGAGTCTCGAACCCAAAGGTGGAGGGGGGGGGGGGGCCCTACGGTACTGTATAGTGTTGCAGGAAAACCCAAAACAGAATCTAGTTGATCCAGGGATCCCACAATTTATTAAAGGATTTGATATCGTGTTTCAGGAACGCTGTGAGTTTCTCCATCAACATTATTTCGTTAATCTTTTGGGTAATCAGATTCAGGGGCAGGGCCGCCTCTTTTTCCCCCCAGACGGCTGCGATAGTGTACACATCCTAAGGCTCTAAGGCTACGGCCGCAGCACGCGTGACGGAGCACCTCCCGGTACTCTCCCCCCTTCAGCCGAGCGATCTGATGGACTTCAGATCACTCGCAAACTGGTGGGAGAGGGCACGGCCATGACGTGGTTCGACCCTCATTGGCCATGACGTGGCCATTGCTCGGCCGCCGCACCAAAAGAGAAAATTCTTGTCTGTAGGCAAAGACGATAGCGCATTGCGTATTGTGCAGGCACGCGCGGACAGCTACTGGGGCCGGCCCCTGTGTGCGCCGCGCACGCCGTTGCGCGTAGAGCCACTGAGGACGATATCTAAGGCTTCACTCAGGGTGCCGGGGTCGTGACGTGTGCACGTACGATCGGCACTCTTACCTGTATTCCTATGGTAGCATCTGAAGTGGCCGCAGCGCTGTAGCGCGTCGACGCTGCTCCATTTTGGCCGCGACAAGTAGATTTGTGTTTCGGGCTGCAGTCGCGCGACGTCGGCATCACGTGAGCTGGTTCAGCCAATGAGGAGCGAACCAGCTTCGCGACGCGTCCGTGATGCGTTTGCCATGCCCCTGCCACGCCCCAGATCGCCTCCCCAATCTCCTGCAGCCTTTGTGCACACATCGCTGGGGCTGCAGGAGCGCGCACGGAGGCGGCACACTGCGTCAGGTTTTCAAAGGGTTTGGCTAGTAAAAAGGACGTCGGGTCTAGAATAATCTTGGTGTCTAGGACTGACTCACTCAAATCTTGCATCATGATGCAGAATCTGGCAACCTTCGGGCGAGACCACCAGATACAGATCATGTCACCAACCTGGCCGCAGTTTCTCCAACATTTACCGGACACTCCCGGGTATATGATACTTAGTCTCTTAGGGGGGCCAGGTACCACTTAAACAAGATTTTGTAGGCATTCTCCTTAATAGTGGGTACCGCGACTTTTAAATTACACGTTTGTTTGGTGGAGGGTTAAATGTGCAAATAATTTCACCTAAGATTTTTCAATTAAAAAAAAAAAAACCTTTCAAGTAGATGAGATGCACTAAGGCTTAGCATTGTTTAGTAGATTTGGCCCACTGTGCATGACCTCAGCCTAGCCACTAACTCACTGTCATCCTGTGCACCTTGAAGGAGAAATACACACGGGCACATTTTTTTAACATTTGTTTAAACATCGGAATGAAGCAGGGGGTCCCTGGAGCTGAACCATGTTAATTTCCGCTCCGGTGGCCTGCTTCCAGAGATACTTACCTCTCAAGGGGTGCTGGTATCGCTCTGCTTTTTAAAGATCCCACATCACATTGGGGCCAATAGGAAGCCACACTGGATGACATCACGGCTTCCTATTGGCCCGCAGGGCACGGAAGCTTTCGACAGTAGCCATGTGATTCCCCGCTAGCCGAGCAGCACGGCTCCCGGCACCCCAAACGGAGGTAAGAATCTCCGGAAACAGGGTGTCCCCCACAGCTGAAATTAATGGGGTTCAGCTCCGGAGACGCGCTGCTTCAATCCTACGTTTAAAATAAAATAGCAAAAAAAAAAAAAAAAACACTGGCCAGCTTGGATTGAGCCACCTGTGCTGAAGCACAGAACCATGTGCCCCAGGTACCAGAAAATACATTGCTCTTCAGGGCAAGCCATTTATGCCCCTTTTACAGGGCATGAGATTTCTGATCACCGGTGGCAACCACAAGATTAAGTGCGGCGATTGTGCTGTATTACCTCCCTACTAGGGCTTCGCTGTAAAAGTATTTTTGGGGGCAGCTGGAATAGAACTGATGGGAAGTGCAATGTAATCAGAGCACTGAGTCAATGACACAGCAGCAGAAGCAGTGCCCCATTAAGCCATGCGTTTTGCACCTTTCCTGTGAGAGGATCTCTGGCAGGTCACCCGGTTTTTAATGCAGCGGAGGAGAAGAGGTAAAATAAGTGGGAAGCACGGGAAAGAAAGACACGCACAGGGAACAAAAAGTGCAGGCCCTATTTCAGTGCCTGGGTCGGAGTAACGCAAAGTTCAGGTATAACTTAAAGGAGCTTTGCCTGTAACAACAAAAATGTCCTGTAGCTTTGAAGCAGGGGGTCTCCGGAGCTGAACTGCGTTGACTTGAGCTCCAGGGACCCCCTGTTTCTGGAGATACTTACATCGGAAGGTGATGCAGGTATCTCTGCCCTGTTTAAAGGTCCCGCATAGGGTTGCCAGGTGGCTTCTAAAAAAAAACCAAAAAAACTGGACACAATGGTGAAAGGTTCCACGCGCCACGCGCCACGCACACACAGTTTCCCCCACTCCCAGGCTCCTGACACTTCCTCCTGATTGGCTGCATTATCCAGCGGCAGCAAATCAGGATGAAGGAAGTTGCCCAGCCCCCATCAACAGCCCTGCTCAGGGGAAATCCCGCTGCCCCCCCAAAGCCGGTCAGGTCACTAAGTCCAGAGAGGTAAAACCAGTATACACATACATGTCCAGTATTACCTCATTTTTTACTGGGCAGAGTGCCCACATACAGGACAGTCTGGATCAATAATGGACACCTTAGTCCTGCATCACGTGGGCCAATAGGAAGCCGCAAGGGACCTTTAAACAGACATCAGCTGTGTCCAGCCGAAAGCTGCCACCCGCAGCCCCGTCCGATGGAAGTATCTTGGAAAGCCCAAGAGGTGGCACCACTTTCAATAACGTAATAGACTTTAGTGTATATATGCGGTGATAGACAATGCCTCACGTGCATATCATTATTCTTAACGTCCGTTATTGTTTGCGCTCTTATTGTTAAAATGACATTCCGTTGTTGCCCTTTGAAGATACATCACTAGTTAGGTTACCGCTATATTAAGTGACAAGTGGATATGGGGCAAAGAACTAAAAGCAAATGAAATGTGCAAGTGAAAAGGAGGGTCAAGAAAGGAGAATAGGAAGAACACTTATTGTCATTTCACGCAGAACTGTAGGAGGAGCAGGAAGGCTGCACAGTTTAAAAGAGATTACAACAGAGGTTCTCAACTCAAGTCCTCCCCTACACCCCCCCCACGCTCAGGATATCCCTGCTTAAACACGAGAGAGAGAGAGAGAGAGAGAGAGAGAGAGAGAGAGAGAGAGAGAGAGAGAGAGAGAGAGAGAGAGAGAGAGAGAGAGAGAGAGAGAGAGAGAGAGAGAGAGAGAGAGAGAGAGAGAGAGAGAGAGAGACCTAGTTGCAGCAGAGGTTCAGCAAGGCAGAGCGTTACAGGATACAGACGGGGTGCAGGAACACAAGGAAAGATACCATACTCGGCCAAAGGGCTAATCACTGCGATGATCATTTATAGTCCAGGTGCAGACAACTACCAGTTCAAAGAAGAAGCTAATTTCCTGTTTCGTTGGCCATCTTAATGCACCCAGCAAAATCAGAGGTGTGTCCATGTTGGTGCACCTTGCAAAATCAGAGGAGTGTCCATGTTGGTGCACCTTGCAAAATCAGAGGACTGTCCATGTTTGTGCACCTTGCAAAATCAGAGGAGCGTCCATGTTGGTGACTCCTCACACCAACTAATTCCAGTTCATTGGTGTAATAATGTTCCAGGATGGTCTCTATGTTCCCAAAGTTGTGAGCAGCTTGAACATGGATTTTCCTTCTGCTCCGGCCGGGTCTGATCAGATTTGACCTGTAGGAGAAATCCAGGGGTCAACCGATTGCTGCAATATCAAATTTGTGCCACTAGGCATTTTGTGTGCTAGATTAACTCTGGTAAATCTGCAACCGACCTCGAGCACTTTATTGGTTAGGTTGCCTACCACTGCCAGGTACAACACACACACACTTGTTTCCATTAGAGAGGGTTTAGATTCTAGAATGGAATGTTTGTAGTGAATACACAACCCCTATGTATTGCTATTTTTTTCTTTAAAAGTACAAGTACCCCAATATGTTAACATCTTTCACAAAAAGTACACTTGCCATACACATCTCCAATAATAGCTTTAACACAACATTGTATTTAAATTCACGTCTTTATTAAATCTGAAACATTTTAGTCATAATAATGATTACAAATTGAACAATATAGTCAATTTGCCTGATTAGCACTCCGTAGAGAAATATTAGATGCTTACAGTTCTAGAACTGTACATAATGAGTTACTGAAAGTAGAACCAGCTTATAAAAGGGCTTATAAATCCTAGATCTGTAGCAAAAGATATAAAAAAAAACATTTATGGCTCTACAAAAATGGATTTATTATAAGTCTGAATAGAGGTAACATTTATAGCCTGTAGCGAGGAGGTTAAGTAAATAGTTATTTAAACAAAGTCATCTAGAGCAAGCGTACAACAACTAATTAGCTATAGAGAGGGCCATGCAAATGAGATTTTATTTATGCAAACGATGTGCCACAATTATAATGCAGAATTCCCGCTTCACTTCTGCACTGTGAAATTTGGAGTATAAAAGTATGTGCAAAGGAATCATTTGAGGTACCTTGTCATACGTGCAAAAATGACCTGCACATTCTCTTTGCAAAATACTGCATGTTCTCACCCATATGTAACCGTTAAGAGAGCTACTTTGCACTTTGACAGCCCAATGATCTTTAAAGAAACCCTTCCCACAATGGTCTTTGAGGCTGCCAGGAATATGTTGCTATTGATGGCTCCATGAACCATGACAAAGAATCCCAGAGTTCATTGCTCAACGATCTGCTTTCTACACTGTACGGCCTCTCATTTCCAAGCTGTAAGATACAGAAGCTTGGTTCTCTATTTGTATCTTTGGAAATGAAACAATGTTACCATAATTGATTGGGAAAAGTAATTTGAAAGGGTGGGTATCACATCTCAAGCTGGGTAAAGTCAACTGGTCCACTTCATAACCAACTTGTAATTAATTGAGTTACTTGTTTTACAAGTATTTAATGATTAGGCTTCTTTAAAGATCATTGACAATATTCAGAACACCGCAGTTCTGTGTTGCGAAAAAAAGCTGGAACATAAGGCAGTATTACTAAGTGATGTATGGAAAAGTGACATGAGGCATACAGATTTCAATACAGGCTTCATCCAATATCGTGTTTTCTGCCATACAGTAAAGGGAATACAAAATGGTACCATCGTCATCTCTGCACAAATACATACAGCCCGCTGGGGTTTTAGTAATGCGTTGATCAGAAAGTTCAGTTCTATTTGAAATAAGGCACCAACTTATGGGAACTGTTTTCCCATCAAATCACAGTTCCCCTTCTATTACAAAAAAACCCACAGCTTTACAAAAATATCCTCCCCAGAAAAAGGTTTTCAGGTTACATTGTATCCCCTAATGCATCGGATAGTTCTGAAATACTTTACAACGCAGTGTGAGGTTTTTTTTTTCGTGGTTAAGGGGTTACAGATGAATTGGGGGGGGGAAGTGATTTAGCATTTCTAAAATCTTGTAGAAAGTCAGTATGTATACAAAAGTAAAATGTGTAATTCCATAATATCTGCATCATTGTGCTTCTTGTGGCTCATCATGCGTTATAATGTTGTTTTCTTCATTCGCTGCGTTATCCACGTGTTCCATTATCTGTAGACCGGAACAAGAAACAAAGAATAAAATCTCAGGAGAATTTGCTGCATTGAGAATAATGAATATAGAGCTATATAAATCACTTCTGCAGCGTTTCAGAGGTCAGTATATTTAGCACCCATGTACCCGCTTGATGTGCGAGATATATATATATATCTATATACATACACACACACACACACACACACACACACACACACACACACACACACACACACACACACACACACACACACACACACACACACACACACACACACACACTGTGGCGGAATTCCCAATAGGTGCGGTCGTAGGGTGGCTACATTTTGGGGCGGCAAAAATGTCCGGCCCACACACTTTCACCGCGCTCTCGGGCCTGCCAGGCCTGTTGGCAAGTCACTTAGCTGTGGCTGCCGCCCCCCCCCCCCCCCCTGAACCGCAGCATGAAATGACGACACGTTACCATGGCAACGCAACAGTGCGACATCACGTTGGTGACGCCTGCTGCGTCATTTGACACAGCGGTTCCGAAGGAGGAGGGGGGCGGCAGCAAGGGGGTGTCCGCTACAGCTAAGGGCCATGGGGCGTGCACACACACGCTTTCATTTGTTTACTCCTGTAGCCAAATATATTGCCAGTAAATAAGATATGAAGTCCTGTTGGGAAAGGGTGTGTAACAGTGTTGTGTGGAAGGAGGAGAGATTAAGCGCACTCTGCGGTAATTCTGCAGTAATGTGCTATTGATCAAACAGTAAATTGGACATAGAAACAGCCGAGGCCTTGTTTATCATTTGATAACAGTTTCACTTAAAAATATGGTCTTACATACCTCGTAGCCACCGCCATTCCAAAATGATTTCATTTCCTTCCTTTTCCAGGCAATGACAGAGCTGGTAATAAGTGTGCAAGGTACCAAGTACAGAAGCGCCGGCTGTCCCATCTTCATCAGAGTTAGAACGACGAAAGTCAAAACCATTCCCACAGCATAAGCTGCAACAAAATAATCATAAAGACATAACATAATGCATTTGTTGTATTTGCAAATGATAATTTTTTTAAATATATATATGTATATATACACATATACACACACACACGTAGCCAAGAGTCCCTGGCTATAGCCTCAACACTGGCCTCTACTGGCCACAATACTATAAGTCCTGGTAAGAACAGGCGGTGTTGGGGTTAAACTCCTGCGCAGGGCCTAGCCTGCAGTTGCAGCCTGGATGGGTACTATGTTGCCTTATCCAGGGGCAGACCTAAACCGGCAGTTAGCGTGCTATACCTGGGGAGGGTACTGACTGGGTCACATGTATATGGTGATGCCGGTCAGTACCTGGACCTGCCCTGTTATGGGGTGGGGTTACAAGCCCTTCCCCAGGGTAAAAAAGCTGGCACTCCACAAAATTGAGGGGGTTGAGAATGGGACAGTGTGATACCCTTTTCCCTACCAGATGGTCAAGGAGATTGGGAGGGGCTCTTGGGGCCTCAAGCACTCGGGGTCTGCTCCAGGGTTGGAGAACTATCATGCTGTTATGCAATAAACCTGCCGTTGGACAAACTATGGTGTGTGATTATTGGAGAGGAGTATTGACTGTGGGGACCATACTGCATCCAGCAGGATGGAGGCGCTGCACAGTAAAGAGATGGAGAAAGCCTGCCCTGTTGCTGCTCCCAAACTACAACTGCGGGTCCACTCAGACCTCCTAAACCAGCAGGTGAGCCACAGTACCCAGGGAAAACACCCATTTAGTGGCCAGATCTTCCGTGGGGGGGGGAGGGGGAGGGGGGAGAGAGAGAGAGAGATCTGAAACGTTGCCCATATTTTTGTTTTTGCTGTATTAAATAAATGTATACCTTTTGATACGTCACCTTTGCGAGTGTAGCAGATTTTTTTTTTGGCTGTGTATTACCTGGGGCTGGATGGTGCTCCTGGCCTTACTGCACGCACCCAGCTGAAAGCAAAGTATTTTTTTTAAATTCCCCCAGGATGGGTGCCCTGGACATCTGTTCTTTTGCACGTCACTCCAACACATTTTCTGATTCCATCCTCCCATCTTCCTTTTGGTCGTCGTCCTTGTCTTGTCTTTTAATCGCTCTTGGAATACACTTGAGTACCATCTTTGTCCAACGATGGTCATTTCTTCTTGTAATGTCTGAACCACTGCCATTTTAATTTCTTCACCCTTGTGATGTCACAGACTTTTGTTTGGTGTCGAACCCATTCATTCTTTTTCCTGTCTCTCCGGGTAATACCCAGCATGCATCTCTCCATATGTCTGTGTGTTGTCTGAAGCTTCTGAATTATCTTTGCATTTAGGGTCCAAGTTTCACATCCATACGTGAGCACGAGCAGAATACCCTGGTCGAAAACTTTCTTGTTGAGGCACCATGGAAGAGATATAGATATATTCACACACTGCTATTAATCTTTTGATATTGCTGCCAAACAAGCCGAATAGTCAACCTTTCGGTTTCTCCAGATGAAGTCACGTGGTGTGATGAAACGCGTTGGGCTACGTCACTGACGTCAGCCTTGCTGGAACAGCCTCTCGAGCTCCTGCCTCCTCCACAGCTAATCGATCAGCCGGCTTGCAGTTTCTCTTGCTGGTTTTGGATCGAGGGGACTGATTAGCTGCTGGGACACATTGGACCCCCTCGCCATACCCATGGGAGGGTTGTACCAGTCCCACTACTTCTGTAGATGCTGAAACTACCTGTCTTCATCTGCTGAACCGGCTGGTGACTATATGTCGGCCTAAATGCTTTTAATTCTTCTACCATTGCGGGTGCCACTTGTACGCCTTTTTAATAAATAATTGTGTCTACGTGGCCACGTTATGGAGTGCGTACTCTCTTCTTTCTCTTCTTGGATTTGCTTCTGGATGTGGTTTCATCCATTTGAGAGCTGCCAGCGTCTCCAGTAGCGCAAGTCTATTTGGACTGTGTTATTCAAAACCTTATTAACCCCTTGATCTCTGGGACTAATTTGGATCACCCTTTTTTCCTTGGCTGGACTGTATTTTTCCTCTTACACTTGGAATTATGACTTTTTGACTTTATTGAAATGTATATTGTTGTGCATCACTATATTTACAAATTGAATATATTTGCTCTTTGCACAAAATTTGCTGTTTTGAGCACATTCTTTTTTTATTATACTCACACTGGGTTATTTATCACTCTTTGGCGCCACACACACACACACACACACACACACACACACACACACACACACACCTATTAACCTTTTGATATTGCAGCCAAACAAGCAAAATTGTCAACCTTTCGGTGCCGAATGGAGATGCAATACTGGTCCTTCCAGCAGGGAGAGGGTTAACATGAGAATTAAGCGCAATCAACTGGATATGCCAAGAACTGCCCTTCCTGAGACAGAGATGCCGATAATCATTTTCTCTAGAAATATTTCAGACTCACCTATGGTGCAGGAAATATAATAGATGCTGGAAGAGGATGTCCGTACGTCAAACCTTCGGCAATAAGCAACCAACAGGCCTAAGAAGAAGGAAAATGTTTTTAATGTCGTCCGGAACGTGTGTTATTGACGTGACTCGGGCTACATTTTGAAAGTAAATATTTCAGTCAAGTAGCCGGGATTTTAGGGAGATAAAAGGTTCTTTAACACATTCGTGATTGTGCACTGCATAGCATCCCGGAACGTTACACGTCCCTCCAGCAGGGAAGAGCATGTGTGACAGTAACATGAGGAAATAAACTATTCTTCCTAATTCTGATCAAACCCAAAGTACAGCACAGAATGTTTCAGACCAGTGTCGGTACAGGAGGCTGCACCAACGTTTTCTAGCCTTCAATTACACATTTGTAGCCAGAGGGGCCAGTAACACACATTTTCCATACATTGCAGATCAGTGTGTGATCTATGTGACCAATTGACACAAAATGGATTAATCCAGGGGGTTCAACTCTAGTCCTCAAGACCGCTCCAAAAGGCCAGGTTTTCAGGATATTCCTGGTTCAACACAGGTAGCTCAATCAATGGCTCCCTGCTTCAGCACAGGTGGCTCAATCAGTGGCTCAGTCAAAGACTGAGCCACCTGTGCTGAAGACGGAATATATCCTTAAAACCTGACCTGTTGGGTGGTGTTGAGGACTGGAGTGGAGAACCTCTGGCTTAATCCAAAGGAAGTTCTAGTTCCTGAGTTAAGGCAACAAAATAGCTATTTGCTGTTCTATCGGTCAGTGGAATGGTGATTACAATCAAAGGAAATAGGAATTTTAGATCGTTCTGTGAAATTGGAAATACATATCCTTTCCTATACTACATTTTCCTCATCTGACATGCTGGGATTTAATTGAAACCGTATAGACGAGTAATTGCAGAAACTCACCGGGCACGATGATATCCCCAAAACCTAGCAATGAAAAGGGCATTCCACATAATGTCAATGCAGAGTACTCCAGCCTAGGTACCCTAATAACCACAGGTAACTGGAAGACAATTGGAACAAATTAACACACACACAGAACCAATTAAACCAAAAACACCCAATTACAATAATGAGTCAATGATCAATCACAGCTACTCTGCCATCATGTAACTGTCTTCTGTCCAGAAATAGGCGGCATTGTGCGTGCTGTGTAGGGCATTATAGAAGTGATGCATTTTTGCAAAGCTACAATTAGGGATTTATGATTTTAGGTTTTAACTAAAAAATACCACTGAACTATAGTTTTGCACTTCATGTTAAAACCAGAACTGAAGCATCATTTCGTATTAGGTTTCCACCTTATGTAACAGCCCAGCCACAGGTTGGAGACAAGGGCCAGACAAGGGCCGTACGGAAATGAAAGTTCATTCAAATGTGTGGACATTTATTTGCCATGGGTAAAATTGCTAAAAATACGGATTTATAAAAAATGTTTTAAATGAAAACAGAGAAATAGAAAGACTAAACACTGATTTTGAGATTAACCAAACCAAGAAATAACCATTTCAGTGTGTAAAATGTTGAGGATTTTTGTTTAAAGAACATATGGAAATGGAGTTACATGTATTAAAGCAGAAATCCATGCTATAACCAGTGCAAATGTATATGTATATATATATATATATATATATATATATATATATATATATATATATATATACAAAAGAAGACAAAGAGCGCACCATTTGAGAGCAGCCGTGGGCCCTTGGATTCTGTACAGTTTTCCTGCATTACCTATCAGGACTTATTCTGGGGTTTGGACATTTACACTTGGACTGTACTAACATTTTTCAATACATATTTATATATACATATTTATATATACATATATAAATATATAATAATATATATGTACATGTATATATATATACATAAAAAAAAATATATATATATTTTTTTTTTTTTTAAATAAATGAACAATAGGGGTTTGTTTTTTTACAGAAGAGCTTTTGTGTCTATGAAATGGACACTTTTTGTTCCACGATTATTGCGATCTACTTTAATGGATTAAATGGTCGGATAATATAGTGCAACCATAATGGCCAAATTCTGCACTCCAGGTATCACCGGACTTTTTAGAACAGGGCTCTTCAATTGGCTGCCCGGAGACCAGATTCAGCCCGTGACAGGCCTTGGAGTGGCTCTTAGACTTTCTGCGCATGCTTAATCCAGTGCAAGTTCTCACACTCAATTTCACTTGTAAGCCAAGGTAATGTAAATATATATGGTGCCGGTGTTGCAAATGTGTGCAAATTCTTGAAGAATAATTTACATCTTTAAATGCATTCAAAATTACATTATAATACTCGTGTGGCGCTTCTAATCCTGCATTTCTTTTCTTATTTGGGGGGGGGGGGGGGGGGGGGGGGGATCTGGCCACCCTGGAAAACTCATTGAAGAGTTCTACTTTTGAAGAACTCTGATCCAAATGAGACTACATTAGGACTGCTGCTTTAAAAGTGTATTTAGGAAACAGGATGATCATTGGATACAGATGGGAAAAAAAAGACAGTATCCCCACTGGCCCTGAAATATGGAAGACCCACCAGACATGAGTGAATGTGAGACAATTTGACCAAAGCCTCTCAGATTGCGAAATAAAAATCCAGTGAAGGTATCTGAAATACAATCCTTACTTTCTCTTGGGTAGCATGGGATTCGGCTGGGACTTCCACCAAACTCTCACCACTCTAGGATCAAACCCAAGTCAAAAAGTGCTTAATATTGTAAAGGGACCAGCCAAACGCTGGCCAGTTTGTGGTCTTAAAAATAATAATTCACACCTAAGAAGGTAGTAGCTTGCATGAACAATACAACTAGTCATATTTTCATTGTTTATAGCAGTAATCCCAGCAGGATAACATGTTTTTTTTGTACAGTATTGGAACGGTGAGGTCCTTTCCAAGCTTAATGCACTATTTATAGCTTTGTTTCCCAATATAAACTGCTGGTGTAGTCACTGGTGTTACTTCCTGGATATTTAAATGGCCATCCAATAAGAAGCTGCAACAATGACGTTGCAGCTTCCTATTGGTCAGCGGGACACGCAAGGTTTGGCGGTCATATTGAATTCCTGACGGAGTTAGAGAACACAGGTACCAAAAATGTTAAGTATCTCTGAAACCAAGGGGGGCCCCAGAGCTAGAGATGACGCAGTTCAGCGCCAGAGGACCTCGTGGGTCCAAAATTGTAAAAAAAAAAAAAAAAAAATTACAAAATAATTAATTTAAAAATAAAAAAAAATGCGTACACAGCATTGCTGCTTTAAATAAAATGAACTTTAAAATAAACAAAAATTTAAAAAAATGATATAGGTGTTACCTTTTCACCACTTCCTGAAGGTCCGGCTGCTACTTCTACCATAATGCTCTCCCCATTCTAAGAATGAACAGTAAATAGCAAGTGTATGAGCAATGGTTGAAAGAGATACATATGCAGTAGTACTGGTGATATGCTTTAACATAATTGATAAAAATTATTAAGTACATTGCAATAATAAATCAAGGGAATTGGCTATTAACAGTTGCTAATGCCTATCCTAATTAGAGCAATACTCCACCTCCCTCCCCCTAAAAAACCTACGATGTGTATGAATTTGATCTACACAGATTATAAAGAGGGTGATGAGCGTTCGCTGAGTCGAGCAGAGGAGCTAGGCCGGTGAGTTGAAAACGTTGAAGACAACTCAGAGTAAAGTAACCTTAAACAGGGAGTATTGTTTCGTACTTCAGAGGTGGTGAAGACATATTGTGCCTTCGTTGTGCACGGTCAGCAGAAGGAGGAGCGTTTTTACACCCGACGTAGTTAGTTGTTGAATTTTACCCAATGTTTTTCCATTTCATATCGTAAAATAAGAAAAAGGAGGGAGAGGTAGTAGGGGGGTATGATACCTTTTATTGGACCAACAATTAGTTGATATGTTAGACCTCGGCCATGTTGCCTGCTTGCTGGCGGAAGCGCGTGGCCGCTCAGCACTGAGCCCCTACAGCCGCAATTAGAGCGGCTTTAGTAGGGGCTCACCTGCGCTTTCGCGTGCTTGAGGAAGCGCAGGTCTTAGGGGAATTTAAAATTCCCCCACTTGCCGGCACGACAGGCCGGTCACGTGAGCGGTTCGCCCAATGAGGGCGAACCAGCTCCGTGACGTCACTGGCCCGCCCCCGGCCAGTGACGTGCCCGCCCCCTTACGGCGAGCAGGACAAGCAACCGCAAGGCCAGGGAAAGCACCCGCTTTCCCTGAGCCTCAGCGCGCATCAGCACGCCAGCGGTAAGCATGTCCGAGGCCTTACAAGTTTTCAAACCTCTCCGAGTTCTTCACCAGGAACAGCTACCCACATTTCATATAGAATTTGGACAGTGTTCTTGGAATGTTGAACAGCAAACACAAAGCCCCAGATACACAAAGCTCTGTTAAGTGACTTCACGTTAAGCCTAACAGTGTTTCATCAAAGTACAATAACGTAACGGTAAGTCATGTTTCCTCCGGTAAAGAGCCTTGCGTTAACTAGAACAGATGTTATAATGATATGCAGATGAGGCGTTACCATAATGCCGCATATCCACAAACGTCTGTTAAGGTTAGCGCGGGGACTTAACGCTGTGTTAGTTAGATCGTACCTAAACTTCCCGTTACTCACATCCAAACACTGAAAGAGGGCTTTTACGTTCTGGATGGGTGTAACGTCACAGTTAAGCATTAGTTAACCAACCAAGCGTTATTTTCTTCTCTCTCAACTTGAGTTAAACACTTATTGCTGGATCTGGGTAGGAGTAACGTCCAGATATACTTAACGTCATATTATTGGACGATAACGCAACGTTGTGCTACAATAACGTGAATTTCAGCCCGTTATTTTTGCACATAATGAGCTTTGAGGACACACATTAACCTTAGGGAACGTAACATCCGTTCTTGTTTTAGTATTTTCAGGGTCGGCTTGATGGTACCGTCGGTGCCACTGCACCGAGCCGCGCGGTTATAGAAGCCCCTCACTCTTCCCCACAATTAAACCGATTACCGGGGTGGAGCACGGGGACATCTGCAACTCTCTTAGGCCGTGATTATAGCCAAAAACGCGCGCCGTTGCGTGTAGCGTGGTACCAAAACAACCACCTTAGACTCAATCAAACTGCTTATACCGCAAGCGACGGTCGTGGTGCACTGTACTGCAAGGCAGACGGCTGGGGAACGTGAGCCGTTCAGCCAATGAGGCCAAATCGCTCATGGCCAAGTCTCTGCCATGCCTCCAAGCCTCCTCTGCTCTCCCTCCCCGGTATAATCAAGATGCTGCTCGGCGTCACAAAATAGCGCTGCCGCCTTGCAGCACTTCGTATAATCAAGGCTTTACCTGTCCGGCGCCATTTCCTCTTTCTGCGTCCTGTTATCTTGGCGCCAAGTCGTCAAATGGTGTCACGTTGCAATGACAACGTGACGTCACATGGCGCAGCATTGCCATGGCAACATCATGACGCCGTGTCGCCTGAGGAGATGCCGCATCGCACCAGGTAAGAGGTCCCGTGAAAGAACAAGCCGGCCCCAGAGTAATCTCGGTAGCAAACTGTTCAGCATCAAAACCCAGAGAGAATCTCAGCTACCTTGCTCATTTTCTTCATACATGCTACGAAATCCTATCATGCCACACATAATCTCTGGTTTCATGCACATCTTGGTCCTCAAGGCCTCGTGCAGGCTGAGAGCAAGCGCACTCTCGCTCGAGCACCGTGCCATGAGCAGGGGCGATTAGTGTCCAGTTTAGTTGCGCAGGGGGGGGCGTGATGTCACATGAGCGGTTCGCCCTCATGGGCTGAACTGCGCACATGACCAGGGCAAGCGTGACAAATTCAAAAGAATTTGTCTCGGCAAGCAGCCGAGTGCTCACGGGCATACACGCACTCACCCAGGACAAACACTGTCGCAATGTGTTTGATCGCGCTGAGCACGAGTGCGCAGACGCGCTCAGCGTCACCCTGGACGCGGCCTTATGGTTCTCCGGTGCTTACCTTATACATTTCTGAATTCAGTTACCGAACAGGATTCATTTACGTTACTGTCGCCAAGCAAACATCACAAAACAGCTGGATCACGTTAATTGAAAGACCATAAATTAAATTATACAAGTTGGCAACTGTAACAGCCAACACAGGAGGACAGCGATGTTTGCGTACCTTTGTGAAGAACGGAGTAATGAAGACGAAAAACACATCATACAAAAGAAGGAGGCCGAGCAGTATGACACACGCCTGTTAAGAAATAAGAGCAATGAGTACATTTACATATAATATACATACATACATACATACCCATATCCACAAGAAGGTCCCCTTTGGCAGAGCTGCCGATAGCAGGTGCAGGCACCGGTGACATTTTTTTCCCGGGCCACCAGTAGCTTTTTTTCCTCTCCCGCACTTAGCTGTGGCGGTCACCTCCTTGCTGCCACCCTCCTGCTGAACCGCAGCGGATGTCACCAACGTCACGTCGCACGGCGGCACATTGCCATGGTAACATTTGGAGCTGACACGTCGCGTTCCCATGGTAACAAGATGCCGGGTGACGTCTGCGGTGTCATTTGACCGTGCGGTTCAGGAGGAAGAGGGCAGAAGCAAGGAGCGACCAGGGTTGCCACCTTCAACTGAAAAAATTCCCTTACTTGGCGGCGTGCTGCGGCGGCGGCGGCGGCATCTCCCGACATCCTGCTGCAACTCCCCATCCAACTGCAGTGAACATGGCACGGAACGCTACATGACGCTGCGCAGCGTCACATTGCCACCGCTTAGCATCATGAAATCACGTAGCGTTCCATTTCCATGGTAACATGGCAGCAGCCATGTTCACTGCAGATGGAGGGGGAACCCGTAGCCCGGAGGAAAGTACCTGAAACCCAGAGCATTTTGCATGCAACAAACTTATTTTACCCTAGCTTGGTGTTTTGCGGGTAATATAGATCACTTGTGATCCAATTGTGACATATATAGACATTGCTGCAAACACTAAAGAGGCAGATTTACTAAACAAAGCCTGCGATCTAATAATAATTAACTGCTACATACAGCAACACAACAGGAAGTGTGAGTAAGAAAATAAGAGGCCTGCAATTATTTCCAGCTAGTCAAATTCTGGGGAAGGGCAGCAAACTGCAGGGCTGGTTGTAGGCTGCTGAGCTGGTGTTTTAATCACTTCCGCATGGAACCAAAAGTGCTCAGGCTGAGAAGACATTTAAAGAGTTATTTTGGGACCATGGAGAGGCATGATGTACTTCAAATGATCTTCAAATAAGTGCACATGTATATATTTTAAATCATGTGCTATCATCCACAATAGAAATAGATATTTACATATGCAGCAGTAAGAGCCCAAGTGACACATTTCACGCCCATTCTGTTTCGCACTTATTCCAAAGACGTCAAATCCTTATTTACCTTTGGTTTGCATTCTCTCACACCCAACCACATCCAGCCCCCTGAGCATCACACCCAGTATTTTCTCATGCTCTTTGCGTTAACAACTGTGCCAAAATATTAAAGGAGGGCTACTGGTGTTAATGAAAGGTGTTAGAAAGCATTGACCAAAAGCTTCTAAAAATGCACATAAAGTTTGTAGTCAAAAAGGAGTAGTTTACCTTGAAATTTGGCATTCTTAGAGTTTTAATGAAGTTGAGACAGAAGGCAATTCCCAGGATATCTTGTAATATCCAAACCCACCTAGACCAAAACATAAGCCATATTTGGTTACTTCAAAGCACTAATTCCTCATAGAAACCTACATAAATGTAATTTATTTAATGTTACAGTTAATATAGATCCCTCTGAGCATGATCCGCTCATTTTTGGGGGGGAGGGAGGGGTGGGGCGTTAAAAAAAAACTTAGTCTGCCAAATCTCTATTTTGTGAGATTATCATGGCAACCCTTCCTTTATAGGGCTCCATTTTAACCCTCCGTACATCTAATATTTCAAACTCGTATTTCCTAAACGAACCATCAGATTTAAAAAATAAATAAATAAAAAGAAAATATTTTTTTTTTTTTACGACGATCAGCACAGACTGCTGCTTCAGCGCAGTATTGCTGCTCTGGTTGAGGCTTGTCATTTTACTATCCCATTGTCAAATTAATTGAGACTTCTATGGTAGATTACTAGGTTATAAAAGTAGATTTCTTTTTTTCCATTATCAATTGCCATCAAGCTCAGATGCTTCCTGAGCTTTTGTAACCATTTCAATACTTAAAAGGAGCAATTCCAGAGTCGGACAGTTGTTACATGGTTACATGGTTACATAATAGATGAGGTTGAAAAGAGACATATGTTCATCAAGTTCAACCTGTGCTAGATTTAGACGACAGATAATTTATCCTATATCTGTACTTACAGTATATTGATCCAGAGGAAGGCAAACAAAAAGCCCCAGTGACACATCATCCAATGATATCTCATAAAGAGAAAAGTAAATTCCTTCCGGACTCCAAGAATCAAATCTCTCCCTGGATCCTTCCCATGTTCACTTATTTGGTATATCCCTGTATGCTTTTCCTTTCTAAAAAGATGTCCAACCTTCTTTTGAACAAATCTATTGTATCTGCCATCACAGTTTCCATGGGTAATGAATTCCACATTGCAACAGCCCTTACTGTAAAGAACCCTTTCCTTTGTTGCTGGTGAAATTTCCGTTCCTCCCACCTGGATGACCCCAAGTCCTTTGTACTACCCTGGGGATGAATAGTTTAATTTCTTATGGGTCTCTGAATGGGGAAGCGTTTGTCAATCTAGTGTTTCCTTTTCCCCCTGTCCTCATCAGGGAGCCAATAAAGATAAGGAGAGGTTTGAAGGGGGGGGGGGGGGGGGCTCTGGATTTACAAGCATAAGTCTAACTTTAAAAAAAAAAAAATTGACATAGGCGTCAGATTGGGTTATGATTATTTTTTTTTTTAATGATAAATGACCCAGATGAGAGCCCTTAAACACATCACTGGGATTAGTCCACTTTGGTCCTGGAAGGGATTGCTCCGTTAGCTGTTTAATATTACTTCATAATATTCCTACTGAGACCAGCTGACCAGTTGGTAGCGGCACCGTGCTATCTATTTATAGGAAATTGCACACATGGTTACCGGAGCCTAAAGTGTTGCACCCTTCCCATTATCGCATACCTATCTTCATTCCGATACACCGCCCAGATCACAGACACGGCTATACAAAACCCAGCCAGGAAAAGGAGCCTCACTTCAGCGCTTTTGTTGCAGCAGGAAACTCTGTGCAAAGGTATAGGAAGGACAAGAGTCAATACACAAATCAATCAATACAGAGGATTATAGCCCATGTTTGCCAAGCTGCGCTATTGCACAACACACCTCATGGTGCTGGAAGACGCCGTACAGGTCCATTCAAGTGAATGGTCCGTAGATTATCTTCTGGCGCTGGAAGGTATCTTATAGAATAGCACCGCATAGCAAATATGGCCCTATATGTCTAGTTTCAGTATTTTTTGGAACATTTAACTCCTTCCCTGCTAGGAGGGCCAGCAATCATATCGTTTTATCATCATTTCACTAATCAGTTCCGACTAGTCCTAAATAGCGCTGCATTTCTAAAGCGATAGTTAGAAGTGTGTGTATGCGTGCATATATCTGTATTTGAACAGGGCCACCCATGTACATAGCACTTTACAGCAGTAATAATTGTGGAAAAATATTAGGAGACAAAGGGAATAAGTGCTTCAGACATCAAAGCAACTAAAACGCCCATAATCCTATATTATACCTCACTGCCCAATAATACATTGAGGTAACTCAATGTATTATATACTGGTAAAATATTTAATCAATAAATAGGAAAAGAAGCCCCTGTCCCAGAGAGGTTACAATCTATAGGTCTTCATAACCTATGCCCTAGATAAAGTGGGTTCAAGTGCTTAATCTCTTCTCTGTATCAGGTTTTCCTCAATCTGGATAAGGAAACCACATGGCAAGTTTATGAGTCAGTGGCAGGGGGAATTGGGCGCCTCCCTTGAGATGGAGGAGTGGGAGGAAAGATGCCAAGCTATATTGCATAGCTCTATCTCTGTCCCCATGAAGGGAAATGTTTACAAGATAATACGTAGGTGGAACCCAACACCAATACAACCCCCCCCCCCCCGCCAGTATGAAATGTTCTCATTTATTAAGAATATTTCGGGAGTTTTCCTAACTTCCATTCCTCGGGCTGCACTTCTTAATCGTGGGAGTGCCTTGATGGTGTAGTGTCGTTCCCGGTAAGCCATAGACCCGGGGTGGCCAACTCCAATCCTCAAGGGCCACCAACGGGTCAGGTTTTCAGGATATCCCAGCTTCAGCACAGGTGGCTCAGTCGGAGATGGAGCCATCTGTGCTGAAGCCGGGATATCCCGAAAACCTGACCTCTTGGTGGCCCTTGAGTACTGGAGTTAGCCACCCCTGCCGTAGGCACGTGCTTGTGTACTAGGGGTTGATCTGGCCAGGTGGCCAGGAGGAGAGAACAATTTGTAGAAATATTGTTGTGGTGAAAACTGGTACAGGGCTTTAAGCCAACACAATCCAACCTCCCCCCCTGATATACACTGATTTATAAATATACATCATGTAACACACCTGCATCGTCCACATGATAGGTTTTGAATTAATGCAGAGAGGCAGTTAAACAGGCTCATCGCCGATGCCAAGCAAAAGACAGATATGATAACGTACACTAGATAAAACAGAGAAAGGGTGAGTGAATACAAACAGTATTTACACTTCTGCACACATATCTTGCCAACTGGGTAAGTAGCCAGAGTAACATATATTCACTTTAAAGGGGCAATCCAAGCCGTTTTGTCTTCATTTTTTACATGGGATTAAAACAGGGGTTTTCCGGGAACTGAACCCCATTCATTTCAGCTCCGGGGACCCCCTGCTTCCAGACATACAGACCTCCAAAAGGGGGTGCCGTGGGGCCTGCAGTTTTCAGATTCCTCGTCACGTGGGTCAATGGGAAGCCACACCTGATGATGTCACAGCTTTCTATTGGCCCAGGAACTTTGGAAAGCACACCCCGTGAGTTCCAGAGTGGCACCCCCTTTTGTAGCGAAGTATCTCCAGAACAGAAGCAGGTGGTCCATGTAGCTAAAATGAATGGGCTTCAGCTCTGGAGACCCCCCCCGTATCATTCCTGGATTTAAAAAACAAAGAGGGCAATGTGTGCTCTAACACCAGTAAGAAATGAATGTAGGAACTTTTAACTGTTACAATACTTTGTTCCATACCATAATCCAGCCAAAAATGTCATATAGTCACTCATTACATAAAATGTGAACAAGTTGCATGCAGCATAGTGTAGGTCAGTAGTTAAAGCAGCAATTCTCCCCGGGAATAATTTTCCCAGGATATTTCACTTTTAAAAACCTCCCCAAAAAAAATTATTAATAAATTCTACCCCCCCCTTCCCCCAAAAATAATCTACCTGCAAAAAAACCCCACAAAAATAATAAAAATAATGATATCTTATGAACAGGGTTGTTCATGGTGATCATAGCAACATCTTTTGGCTCCAGATCAGATTTAAAAAACAAAAACATAACATTGAGCAAGGTGGATTGCGGCTTTAAGCAATGTGACTAGAGGGTAGCAGAGCCATGCCAAGGACAATGAGGATTTCACGGGCTGGATCATGGAGAAGAAAACAGCTCATACTTCTAGTAATCATCTCTTAAAGCAGCAAACCACATCTCAAGATTTCTCTCTTTTTTTTTAAAGTTTATTTAATGTGTGGGGGGTTCTGTATCACGGTCTCCGACGCCCAGGGAACCCCTGGTAACTGCGGTCCGACATCCAGGATACATGTGCCCTGCCCAGACACAAAAAGGTCTGCGGGGGTCAGGGCTCACCCCTGCAGAAAGCTGCGAAGTCATTGGCGGATGAAGCTTCAGCTTTCTATTGGTGACCCCGGTAATCTCGTTCGTAATTTTTCCTTTTAGAAAACGGCAATTAAAAAAATTGGGGTGCCCCCCCAGAGATCGGAGGACTAGGGATGAGCATGGAGGACCACATGGTTGAAGGAGAGGTGGATAGAGAGAGAGATGATAGAGATGGAGGGAAAGGGAGGGAGAGAGTGAGAGATATATACATACACTTTATTTTTAAGAAGTGCTGCGTTAATTAGGGAAATTATTTTTATATCTCAGTTAAGAACAGGAAAGAAGAGCTTCGATTAGCTGAATAATGCCGAATGAAGCAGACACCAGCCGCTTACCTAGCCACATGTAGAAGAAGTACAGCAAAAGCAACATGACGCAGCATATAACCACAAATAGAACGACAATGACCGGGGTGAACGTCACATTGTCATCTTTCTTTCTTCTTCCTTCCCTTTCACCGCCGCTGGGGGAGGGTCTCAAGTCTTCTCTGAAAGCAGCACGACAAGAAACAAGTTAAGCAGCACAACAAATGTTCTGTTTAGGTATCCATTACACATGCCACACTTCCACAACTAGGTTCAGAAATAAGCAACGAGAGGCAGTGTCCCCCGGACCCATGTTTGTATTCATTTTTTATCCCCCATTCAGATTTTTTTCATTTGTCCTTTTATTTATTTGTAACATTTGAAATAGAAACAAAATATTTCTTAAAAGGAAATGACAGACATTCGTCTTACGGCCCCAAAATATATAGAACTCGGAGGGGCTGCATCATAAAAAGAGAGTTAATTCTGCAAACACCTTGAACAAAGTATATACACACACACTATGTACAAAGGTGGGGGGGGGGAGGGGGGAGAAGGGTTGGTCGGTGCTCACAACTTAGCAGCGTAATAACTAGGTGTGTCCATAATAATAAGGGTCATATAATAGTGCAGGTACTGTACACATCAATTAAACACACTGACGGAGTGGAGCGGCTCAGTGAGTAAAGACACTGACTGGCACGGAGTTTGAAGCATGGGGAACTTCGTTCAATTCCCGGTGTCGGCTCCTTGTGACCATGGGCAAGTCACTTTATCTCCCTGTGCCTCAGGCACCAAAAACATAGATTCTAAGCCTGGGATCTGTGAATGGAAAATGTCTTTGTAAAGCGCTACGTAAAACTAGCAGCGCTATACAAGAACAAACTATTATTATTATTATTATTATTATGTCACATCACGTTTCTGTTAGGGAGTATTAAGTTTATTTTGGAGCACAATTATTTTCTATTTGAGCAAGAATTTTCTCTGCAAGTATGGGGGACAGCGATGGGAACCACTTTTGCCCCTAGCTCAGCTCATTTATTTATGGCATTTTCGGAGCACAATAATATTTGGCACAGTAATACAGCTGGGCATCACGAAGTTATGGCGCCGCTATATAGATGACGTTATATTAACTTGGGAAAGGGGATGTTAACTCACTCAATTTAAATTATTAGTGTTTAAACAACTGATAAATAATCAAATTCTCTCTCAATTAATGATAAATTAATAATTTTTTTACATTAGAAATCTTTCACGAAGATGGGCGATTACATACTTGCACTTTTTTCAAACAAGCAGATGCCTGCACTTATCTATGCCCTAGCAGCAACCATCATGCGAAATGGATTGATAACATCCCATACGGGCAATTTTTGAGATTAAAACGTAATAACTCCAAGGTTCAAAACTTTGTTCAAGTGATTACAAGAACTCTTCTCCCATGTATCCTTCTCTGATGCTGCACTAAATTTACCAATGATGTAAGCGAGAATCGGGGCTTGTGGCCCACAATATACCTTTGCATTTTTCTGAAGGAAGGCCATGCTCGTCTCCTTTTTATGTCTTTTCTATAATATAAATGTGTAACTACAAATCAATACATAGACATAAATGTATAACCAGTGCAAAACCAATATAAGCGATTAATTTAAAGCTGCAGTTCAAGCAATACCCTACATGTTTGTTTTTAAATATTTTTTGTTTCTATAGCAACCATTTACAAAGTCACATCCCCTTCCTATTCTGAGACAGGCTCAGGCACACTCCTTTTGCCCTCTCTCCAGCAGTGCACCAATTGTATCTAGTTCCTGCCTGGTCACATGATCTTCCACACAATCTTGGGTACTCTTGATTTAAAGAACTCCTGAGTCGAATCTACAGTGATCGATTACAGGAGAACTGATCGATCTGCAATTTAGCTAATCCCTTCTCAGTGTGTAGATTGTATTGATGCACAAATTGAATGGAAATGTTATTTATTTGTATTTATTTTTTTCAACGGCAGCTTGAACTGGAGCTTTAAAACACATGATTAAATGACATGTAAAAAATACATTGGTGTTTAAATCTAAGTGAATAGTGCACTTGTGATACATGCAATATATGAAACACACACACACACACACACACACACTCAGGAATTGCAGTATCTCTGGCAGCTCTGAGACCCAGAACTACAAAAGGGTGCTTAGCTTTAGCACGTCTACATGCCCATTCATATGAACGGGAGCTGGGGCATGCTAAAGCTTAGCACCCTTTGGTGGATCTGGGACATAGTTGCTGCCAATTCACAGCTCTGTATATGTTGGCTGGTATATCGCATGTTTAAAACACTTCTTTTCTATTGATTACGTTGCCATGACAGTGAGATACTTGCAATCAATAGACCTATTATTGAACCCTCTCGAATTTCCGAACGCCACCGGTTTTGTTTGTTCCCCTCCTAATACTTACAGCTCTGATAATCCACTCCAGTAACCCCCCAGTGCCACTGTGAATACCGAAATTAGAAAGATGACTAGCATGCTGTAATCAAAGGGCGGCAGTGCTGGAGAGTACAGAGTCACCGTAATACTGTTCCCAAGTGACTGAAACAGAAAAAAAGGAGAAAGTTACAAAATCGGGGATAGTGGTGTAGCAGCACTACTATTCTTAGCATCATTACAATGCATGCTCTTCTGTGATACAGAGTCAGCACCAAGATATTTATGATCCCGTGCATAGCATAGGCAGTGGAACACAGCTGTTAACTCTGTCGCTGCTGGAATCGCAAAGTACTGCAAGTTCTCCAGTGGAAAAGATGATGATTATACAGATGGGGAACAAATCGTTTCCTACTCCTAGTTTCATAGATCACGGTCAGAAAGTGAAAGTGTACACAACATTTATCCTTTTCTAATAAAACACTTTACCATTCGGCCAGTGTGTCGCCATCACTGCCAGCACTAAGGAGGAGCAGCCAATCTTAGATCCACAGGTTAGAAAAAAAAAAAAAAAGAGTGTAAGCTTGTGATACAAGCATGGGCTACTGTTCTGTGACTGCCTGGAGGTACCCAGCATTACTGTACTACTGTGACCTGCACAACCAGAGAATTAACAGACAGGCTTCTTGTATTACTCTATAAGATTAGTATCCCGATTCTCTTAAGACACTGTATGCTATGCCTAATCGCTTGTAAGCCAGTGTGCACAGCCCTATCATGGACTTTATTAAAGGGTCAGTCACTCATAGGACCGAAGTGAACTAATGCCAGTGATGTGTTTAAGGGGCAGGGTAATTGATACCTTTTCACCCAGATCTGACTGCTAGAAGTATTTTAAATTTTAAACTTGACAGTGCCCTGTTCATGTACACTATGAGCCAATGCTTGTTTTTTATTGGTTTGTTTTTTTACAGGCAGAGCAGGCTACCTCCTTCCACTTCTGTTTCCTGTATCCGAGGGGAGAGCATCACATGATTAATACCACGAGACCTGTGGCACGGAAAAGTTTTTAAAAGTTTGTAAACCCGATTAGCCGAAACTCAGGAGGGGTTTGACTTCCTCTGGCTGCTCCCTTTGGTCTGAGGTCACTGGGTATTCTACAAGGTTTTGCAAAGGCGAAGCCCGCACTCTATCCCCTGCTTTACTTAGATTGTAAGCTCTTCGGGGGAGGGACTCCTTTTGCTATTGTTTTATTCAAAGCACTTATTTCCATTGTGTTAGAATATTATGTCACGTGTATTGTAAAGCGCTATGTACCTGAATGGCGCTATATAAATAAAGATATACATAGATACATGCATTCATACAATTGCCTCTCTGATAAAGACTAGGTGGGCTAAAAGTAAAGAAAACATACGATTGACAAAAACACCCCTATTAAGAAGCCCATACCAAATGCAATTTGTTATTCATTTACAGAGAAACAAAAGAAGGCACACATTGTTACTTTTAGCATGGCTAGATTAGTTAAGACAATCAGATTGTTAACTTGTGCAAAATTTTACGTAGGCTTGCACCTTTGTGTCACGTACAACTAATTAAATACCCATTGATAATATGGACATTATTAATTCCGAACACTTTCCTTTGTGCCGTTATCTGAGGGACGAAAACAGAATTCCTGAGGAGATCATTCAAAAAGATTTACGTAAAGCTGCACCAGTGTCACTGGTACTCTGTAAACTAATCTATATTACGGTATTTGTATTTAGTCCTGGAATATTGGCACCAAAACATCATAAGATAATGAGAAAACCAAACAAAGTTATTAGTCACACACATGTAGCAGCTTTGCCGCCAGATGGGCCAGCATGCATTGTGTTCTTGTATGGATGTATGGCTGTATGGCTGTATGGCTGTATGGCTGTATGGCTGTATGGCTGTATAGATGTACTGTAGTTCCATTAATGTACATAGCGCTTCACAGCAGTATTACACGTGACAATCATATAAATAACAAATAATACAAAACACATAATGAGAATTGCTTCAGATATAAAAGTAACATTTAGCTACTCATATGCTTCGTTAAGCAGGTGTGTTTTAAGGTGGGGTCTTAAAGGTGGATAGAGAGGGTGCTAGTCGGGTATTGAGGCGAAGGGCATTCCAGCGGTGCGGGGCAGTCAGTGAGAAAGGTTTAAGGTGGGAGAGGGTTTTATATACAAAAGGGGGTAGAGAGAAGACATCCTTTAGCAGAACGCAAGAGTCGGGATGGTGCATAGCGACAAATTAGGGCTGAGATGTAAGGAGGGGCAGAAGAGTGTAAAGCTTTAAAAAGTTTTTTTTTTTTCATGAAATAAAACATATAGACAGACACATACCTGGCTCATGCTAATCATATCTCCATATCTAACAAAAGCAATTGGGATTGTCAAGTCTTTATGAGCACTTCTATTATTTGCTGGAAGAACCTGGAATGAAAGATAAGGATTTGTTATGCAGACTCCACAACGTTGGTTTCCAAGTAACACATTTGTATTGTAGCATATTAATGGAATCCAAGCAACATCCTATATGTGTTTTATTTTCATATAAATCAGTTCTGTAGTACTAGATAACTTACTGCATATTAGTTTTTTTTTTTTTTTTTCAACTCTTAATGCCATTTTTAATGAGTTTTAATATACTGAGCATCCTTTGATTTCTATAGCAGGTTTAGTCACCTCACCAGCAGTGCTAGATCTTTGTAACACTTTCCTGTTTGTGATCATTTGTTACCAATATTCCCAGCAGTTCAAGCTGCAAGCTGTAACAATAGATAATGTTACCGTACTAATATTAGGATACATTGTAGCTGCTGAGTTACAGAGACTGACGGATTGATTGAAACTGAAAAGGCAGCCATTAAGTAAACACAGGGAAGCAGGATCGTTCACAGGAGAACAAATAGGCCGGCAGCTAAGGAAATTAGTTTTCAATAAAGGTAATAAAAAAATATATATTATGCAGTTTTTTTTTTTAAGTGCCGCTTGGACTGCCTCTTTAAAACACTGACACTATTTCATGGTGATTAGTGCACCGAGATCTCAATGTTCCACCACATTGACATGCTGAGATTGTAATGCACTGCAATATCACAACATTGCTTTATACTTAAGACATCCCCGTTCTTCTGCAAAGCGAAGATAGTGTATTATCTAAACACGATCAGGGATAAGAAGGGATAAAGGTTGAATCTTTCTTACGAACAACCAAGGTGCAACTTATAACCTGATGAGTTATTGGAATAAATCAGGAATTACATCACATATCCTTGCGTCTTGCTTAATCACTTCACCTTCAGGAGGGCTCTGCAGCAGATACCAGGGGCACAGCCCACCTACTTATACACAAGTTGAGAATAGGTTGGCTGTGGCCTTCGTTCATCTACATACCAGCCCATTTTTGCTGACGATCAGCAACAATTTAGCCCCGTTCTTCTGTGCGATGCTGGCTTTGTCCAAGATAGAGCAGTTCCCATCCAACACCGCAAGTGCCTTGTCCTTGACTCCAGTGCTGGGAACGTCCGATGAGCTGCACAGCCAGAGGGAGCTCAAGTTTTCCAGCCTATAATAAGTCTAAACAAAAAAAACCAGGAAATGCACATTTAAATGCATTTTCTCAAACAATTGCAAAATATCCAATTAAAATGTACTTTAAATGTTCATTCACACACTGCAACAACACACTGAATATGCTAAAATATGAAACAGCCACCCCAAATCTCAGCCACAGAAAACAGAACACTGTTCTAATACTCAAAGCAACAATCCATGCTGACCGTTCCCTGCCCCAATATATATTTTTCGTTTACATTTATTTCCCCTTATTTGAAACAAGGGGCCCCACTGTACTTCAAGCTGGGGGCGTTCCACCCTCGTTCCGGAGATATTTAATTGAAAAATTCCCTTAGGAGAACTCATGTTTGGGAGAAACAGTATGGACGCTGGGATTAACCTCACTCTGGCGGCCAATAGACAGCTGTGACATCATCGTGGCATGACATTGGGTCTTATGATTGGTTCATGTAAGGCATCGATTATAGTGGGCGCGCGAGTGCGTGCGACAGAGCGCATGGTGTCGCACGCGCCTGTCGCCGAGGTTCTCATGAGAACCTTTGTACAGTATGCCACTAGATGGTAAATTTGTAACCAGAAACGCGCATTTTATTTAAGGGTTGTGATCAGGGCTGCACTTGTATTTTCACATCTCTCAATGATCATCCTAGTGCAGAAGTGGCCAACCCCAGTCTTCAAGGGCCACCAACAGGTCAGGTTTTAAGGATATCCTTGCTTCAGCACAGGTGGCTCAATCAGTGGCTCAGTCGAAGACTGTGCTGAAGCCGAGCCTGATTGAGACACCTGTGCTAAATCTGGGACTAATTGAGCCACCTGAGCTGAAGCAGGGATATTCTGAAAACCCAACCCGTTGGTGGCCCTTGAGGACTGAAGTTGGCTACTCCTGCCCTAGTCATTCCTATCAATGGAATTTATGATAACTCCAGACAAAATGTTATTGCTTGCTAGTCCAGCTTAATGACTCAGTGTGTGCCTAATTAATTATCTTCATGGTATTTCCCTTCTATTAAATACCGAGTTTGCTCTGGGAAATACAGACTGTAGAACCAGTGTCTAAAGTTGGCATCATTTGTGGAATCCCAAGATAAACAAAGCCGTGTTACTTTGTATTTTGACGACATGAAACCATTTTGCACGATTGAAGATCCACTCAGCGAGGAAAGAGTTTTGATGTATTTGTCCACTTTAAGCAGTTTTACTCCTTTAAATAGCTTTGCTTTACATTTCTACAGCCGTTCGTGCTAATATTATGCAAGAGAGGCGTTTTCCCGAGAGAGAGAAAGGGGAACAGGAGGAAGAGGAGTAAGACGAGCTTAAAGGAGCCATGGATTCCCCTTTTATTATTATTTTTTTAACATAGGATTGATGCTCGGGGTCTCCGCAGCTGTACCCCACTAATGTCAGCTTCGGAGATCCACTGCTTCCCGAGATACTTGCCTCCAAAGTGGGTGCTGGTATTTCGGCAAAGTTTAAAGCCCCCCGCGTCATGCGGACAAATAGGCTGCTGAACCTGATGTCACGGCTTCCTGTTGGGGCTTTGAAACTCCGCCATTAAATCCAGAGACCCGACCCCAACCCCGGCCCACCAACCTCTCAATGCATCTAACCCATAACCTGACCATCATGTTCCCACCTCTGCCCACCAACCAACCAAGCTCTCAATGCATCTAACCCATAACCTGACCATAATGTTCCTGCCTCTGCCTACCAACCAAGCTCTCAATGCATCTAACCCATAACCTGACCATAATGTTCCCACCTCTGCCCACCAACCAAGCAAGCTCTCAATGCATCTAACCCATAACCTGACCATAATGTTCCCACCTCTGCCCACCAACCAAGCAAGCTCTCAATGCATCTAACCCATAACCTGACCATTATGTTCCCACCTCTGCCCACCAACCAAGCAAGCTCTCAATGCATCTAACCCATAACCTGACCATAATGTTCCAACCTCTGCCCACTAACCAAGCTCTCAATGCATCTAACCCATAGCCTGACCATAATGTTCCCACCTCGGCCCACTAACCAAGCTCTCAATGCATCTAACCCATAACCTGACCATAATGTTCCCACCTCTGCCCACTAACCAAGCTCTCAATGCATCTAACCCATAACCTGACCATAATGTTCCCACCTCTGCCCACCAACCAACCAAGCTCTCAATGCATCTAACCCATAACCTGACCATAATGTTCCCACTCCTGCCCGCTACAAAGACATTAACAATTACTCTATGCCCGCTCTTCTTTTTCTTGTGCATTAAAGGTTAAAAGCATATAATCGTGTCAACATGTTCATAATTGTGTACCGCGCACTGTACTGTAATTGTGAAGTGCTGAGTCCCATTGGGAGAAAAGCGCTATAAAGTTATTATTATTATTATTACTACTACAGTAATACATTTACATTAGAGGTAATGTAAGGATTACTTTTGCTTTTGTGCTTTGCAATAATGAAGCATGAAAGGTAAGAACATGGAGGGTTCCGTTTACTTTCATACAATTACAATATGACATCTCTTGATTGCTTGGCTCCATAAAAAAAAGTTTAGAATCTATGGGATTGAGATTAAACGGCTGCAAAAAAAGTAAGGATCAGGTCAGGTTTTAAGGATATCCCTGCTTCAGCACAGGTGGCACAATCAGTGTCTCAATCTTCGACTAAGCCACCTGTGCTGAAGCAGGGATATCCTTAAAACCGGACTTGTTGGTGGCCCTTGAGGACTGGAGTTGGCCGCCCCTGTTCTAATGCAAAGTCTAAAAGTAGCAGCTGAACTTTACTTTATGATGCGGACACTAAGCCTAGTGCAATACATCCTGAAACATCACACAATTGCAGCAATACAAGAGCAAGAACTATAAAACATCATGCAAAACGCATCAGTGGGAAGTCTTTGTTTGAGGCCGTTAACAATCTAACCAGGATACATGTAGTTCTAATCAATCAGATGCAATGGGAAAACAATTCTCTTCAACACACACAGAGTTCAGGGTAGGCTGCTAAATCCATGTCTCTCTTATACATGTAACATCGCATATATATTGTACCAGCTACTCACAGCATTAGAAAGGGTTGTTGGCAGCGATGTCCATGAAGAATTGTATGTGATGCAGTAATCTTTGGAGGAAGGAGGCGGCCCATCCCTGGATGCATGAAGAATTCCTTCTTGTGCACCTATCTACAAAACAAATAGTATGAAATCAAACAAAGTTCTAACTAAACATCTAGCATGTACATTTGCTGCGAGGAGAGGGCTGCGCGTGGGGGAGGGGGAGGGAGAGGGCTGCGCGTGGGGGAGGGAGAGGGCTGCGCGTGGGGGAGGGAGAGGGCTGCGCGTGGGGGAGGGAGAGGGCTGCGCGTGGGGGAGGGAGAGGGCTGCGCGTGGGGGAGGGAGAGGGCTGCGCGTGGGGGAGGGGGATGGAGAGGGCTGCGCGTGGGGGAGGGGGATGGAGAGGGCTGCGCGTGGGGGAGGGGGAGGGCTGCGCGTGGGGGAGGGGGAGGGCTGCGCGTGGGGGAGGGGGAGGGCTGCGCGTGGGGGAGGGAGAGGGCTGCGCGTGGGGGAGGGAGAGGGCTGCGCGTGGGGGAGGGAGAGGGCTGTGCATGGGGGAGGGGGAGGGATGCGCATGGGGGAGGGGGAGGGAGAGGGCTGCGCATGGGGGAGGGGGAGGGAGAGGGCTGCGCGTGGGGGAAGGGGAGGGAGAGGGCTGCGCGTGGGGGAGGGAGAGGGCTGCGCGTGGGGGAGGGGGAGGGAGAGGGCTGCGCATGGGGGAGGGGGAGGGAGAGGGCTGCGCGTGGGGGAGGGGGAGGGCTGCGCGTGGGGGAGGGAGAGGGCTGCGCGTGGGAGAGGGGGAGGGAGAGGGCTGCGCATGGGAGAGGGGGAGGGAGAGGGCTGCGCGTGGAAGAGGGGGAGGGAGAGGGCTGCGCGTGGGGGAGGGAGAGGGCTGCGCGTGGGGGAGGGAGAGGGCTGCGCGAGGGAGAGGGCTGCGCGTGGGGGAGGGAGAGGGCTGCGCGTGGGGGAGGGAGAGGGCTGCGCGTGGGGGAGGGAGAGGGCTGCGCGTGGGGGAGGGAGAGGGCTGCGCGTGGGGGAGGGAGAGGGCTGCGCGTGGGGGAGGGGGAGGGAGAGGGCTGCGCGTGGGGGAGGGGGAGGGCTGCGCGTGGGGAGGGGGAGGGAGAGGGCTGCGCGTGGGGGAGGGGGAGGGCTGCGCGTGGGGGAGGGGGAGGGAGAGGGCTGCGCGTGGGGGAGGGGGAGGGAGAGGGCTGCGCGTGGGGGAGGGGGAGGGAAAGGGCTGCGCGTGGGAGAGGGGGAGGGAGAGGGCTGCGCGTGGGAGAGGGGGAGGGAGAGGGCTGCGCGTGGGAGAGGGGGAGGGAGAGGGCTGCGCGTGGGAGAGGGGGAGGGAGAGGGCTGCGCGAGGGGGAGGGAGAGGGCTGCGGTGGGGGAGGGAGAGGGCTGCGCGTGGGGGAGGGAGGGGGAGGGAGAGGGCTGCGCGTGGGGGAGGGAGAGGGAGGGAGAGGGCTGCGCGTGGGGGAGGGAGAGGGCTGCGCGTGGGGGAGGGAGAGGGCTGCGCGTGGGGGAGGGGGAGGGAGAGGGCTGCGCGTGGGGGAGGGGGAGGGAGAGGGCTGCGCGTGGGGGAGGGAGAGGGCTGCGCGTGGAGGAGGGGGAGGGAGAGGGCTGCGCGTGGGGGAGGGGGAGGGAGAGGGCTGCGCGTGGGGGAGGGGGAGGGAGAGGGCCGCGCGTGGGGGAGGGGGAGGGAGAGGGCCGCGCGTGGGGGAGGGGGAGGGAGAGGGCCGCGCGTGGGGGAGGGGGAGGGAGAGGGCCGCGCGAGGGGCAGGGAGAGGGGCGCGCGTGGGGGAGGGAGAGGGCCGCGCGTGGGGGAGGGGGAGGGAGAGGGCCGCGCGTGGAGGAGGGAGAGGGCCGCGCGTGGGGGAGGGAGAGGGCCGCGCGTGGGGGAGGGGAGGGAGAGGGCCGCGCGTGGGGGAGTGGGAGGGAGAGGGCTGCGCGTGGGGGAGGGGGAGGGAGAGGGCTGCGCGTGGGGGAGGGAGAGGGCTGCGCGTGGGGGAGGGAGAGGGCTGCGCGTGGGGGAGGGAGAGGGCTGCGCGTGGGGGAGGGAGAGGGCTGCGCGTGGGGGAGGGAGAGGGCTGCGCGTGGGGGAGGGAGAGGGCTGCGCGTGGGGGAGGGAGAGGGCTGCGCGTGGGGGAGGGAGAGGGCTGCGCGTGGGGGAGGGGGAGGGAGAGGGAGGGAGAGGGCTGCGCGTGGAGGAGGGGGAGGGAGAGGGCTGCGCGTGGGGGAGGGGGAGGGAGAGGGCTGCGCGTGGGGGAGGGGGAGGGAGAGGGCTGCGCGTGGGGGAGGGGGAGGGAGAGGGCTGCGCGTGGGGGAGGGGGAGGGAGAGGGCTGCGCGTGGGGGAGGGGGAGGGAGAGGGCCGCGCGTGGGGGAGCGGGAGGGAGAGGGCCGCGCGAGGGGCAGGGAGAGGGCCACGCGTGGGGGAGGGAGAGGGCCGCGCGTGGGGGAGGGGGAGGGAGAGGGCCGCGCGTGGAGGAGGGAGAGGGCCGCGCGTGGGGGAGGGAGAGGGCCGCGCGTGGGGGAGGGGAGGGAGAGGGCCGCGCGTGGGGGAGTGGGAGGGAGAGGGCTGCGCGTGGGGGAGGGGGAGGGAGAGGGCTGCGCGTGGGGGAGGGAGAGGGCTGCGCGTGGGGGAGGGAGAGGGCTGCGCGTGGGGGAGGGAGAGGGCTGCGCGTGGGGGAGGGAGAGGGCTGCGCGTGGGGGAGGGAGAGGGCTGCGCGTGGGGGAGGGGGAGGGAGAGGGCTGCGCGTGGGGGAGGGGGAGGGAGAGGGCTGCGCGTGGGGGAGGGGGAGGGAGAGGGCTGCGCGTGGGGGAGGGGGAGGGAGAGGGCTGCGCGTGGGGGAGGGAGAGGGCTGCGCGTGGGGGAGGGGGAGGGAGAGGGCTGCGCGTGGGGGAGGGGGAGGGAGAGGGCTGCGCGTGGGGGAGGGGGAGGGAGAGGGCTGCGCGTGGGGGAGGGGGAGGGAGAGGGCTGCGCGTGGGGGAGGGAGAGGGCTGCGCGTGGGGGAGGGAGAGGGCTGCGCGTGGGGGAGGGAGAGGGCTGCGCGTGGGGGAGGGGGAGGGAGAGGGCTGCGCATGGGGGAGGGGGAGGGAGAGGGCTGCGCGTGGGGAAGGGAGAGGGCTGCGCGTGGGGGAGGGAGAGGGCTGCGCGTGGGGGAGGGAGAGGGCTGCGCGTGGGGGAGGGGGAGGGAGAGGGCTGCGCGTGGGGGAGGGGGAGGGAGAGGGCTGCGCGTGGGGGAGGGGGAGGGAGAGGGCTGCGCGTGGGGGAGGGGGAGGGAGAGGGCTGCGCGTGGGGGAGGGAGAGGGCTGCGTGTGGGGGAGGGAGAGGGAGAGGGCTGCGCGTGGGGGAGGGAGAGGGCTGCGCGTGGGGGAGGGGGAGGGAGAGGGCTGCGCGTGGGAGAGGGGGAGGGAGAGGGCTGCGCGTGGGAGAGGGGGAGGGACAGGGCTGCGCGTGGGAGAGGGGGAGGGACAGGGCTGCGCGTGAGGGGGGAGGGAGAGGGCTGCGCGTGAGGGGGGAGGGAGAGGGCTGCGCGTGGGAGAGGGGGAGGGACAGGGCTGCGCGTGAGGGGGGAGGGAGAGGGCTGCGCGTGGGGGGGAGGGAGAGGGCTGCGCGTGGGGGGGAGGGAGAGGGCTGCGCGTGGGGGGGGAGGGAGAGGGCTGCGCGTGGGGGGGGAGGGAGAGGGCTGCGCGTGGGGGGGAGGGAGAAGGCTGCGCGTGGGGGGGGAGGGAGAGGGAGGGAGAGGGCTGCGCGTGGGGGGGAGGGAGAGGGCTGCGCGTGGGGGGGAGGGAGAGGGCTGCGCGTGGGGGGGAGGGAGAGGGCTGCGCGTGGGGGGGAGGGAGAGGGCTGCGCGTGGGGGGGAGGGAGAGGGCTGCGCGTGGGGGGGAGGGAGAGGGCTGCGCGTGGGGGGGGAGAGGGCTGCGCGTGGGGGGGGGGAGAGGGCTGCGTGTGGGGGGAGGGAGAGGGCTGCGTGTGGGGGGGAGGGAGAGGGCTGCGTGTGGGGGGGAGGGAGAGGGCTGCGTGTGGGGGGGAGGGAGAGGGCTGCGTGTGGGGGGGAGGGAGAGGGCTGCGTGTGGGGGGGAGGGAGAGGGCTGCGTGTGGGGGGGAGGGAGAGGGCTGCGTGTGGGGGGGAGGGAGAGGGCTGCGTGTGGGGGGGAGGGAGAGGGCTGCGTGTGGGGGGGAGGGAGAGGGCTGCGTGTGGGGGGGAGGGAGAGGGCTGCGTGTGGGGGGGAGGGAGAGGGCTGCGTGTGGGGGGGAGGGAGAGGGCTGCGTGTGGGGGGGAGGGAGAGGGCTGCGTGTGGGGGGGAGGGAGAGGGCTGCGTGTGGGGGGGAGGGAGAGGGCTGCGTGTGGGGGGGAGGGAGAGGGCTGCGTGTGGGGGGGAGGGAGAGGGCTGCGTGTGGGGGGGAGGGCGAGGGCTGCGTGTGGGGGGGAGGGCGAGGGCTGCGTGTGGGGGGGAGGGAGAGGGCTGCGTGTGGGGGGGAGGGAGAGGGCTGCGTGTGGGGGGGAGGGAGAGAGCTGCGTGTGGGGGGGAGGGAGAGGGCTGCGTGTGGGGGGGGGAGGGAGAGGGCTGCGTGTGGGGGGGAGGGAGAGAGCTGCGTGTGGGGGGGGAGGGAGAGAGCTGCGTGTGGGGGGGGAGGGAGAGGGCTGCGTGTGGGGGGGGGAGAGAGCTGCGTGTGGGGGGGGGGAGAGAGCTGCGTGTGGGGGGGAGGGAGAGGGCTGCGTGTGGGGGGGGAGGGAGAGGGCTGCGTGTGGGGGGGGAGGGAGAGGGCTGCGTGTGGGGGGGGAGGGAGAGGGCTGCGTGTGGGGGGGAGGGAGAGAGCTGCGTGTGGGGGGGGAGGGAGAGAGCTGCGTGTGGGGGGGAAGAGAGGGGGCTGCGCGTGGGGGGGGAGAGGGCTGCGTGTGGGGGAGAGGGAGAGGGCTGCGTGTGGGGGGGGGAGGGAGAGGGTTGCGTGTGGGGGGGAAGGGAGGGGGCTGCGTGTGGGGGGGGGAGGGAGAGGGTTGCGTGTGGGGGGAGGGAGAGGGCTGCGTGTGGGGGGGAGGGAGAGAGCTGCGTGTGGGGGGGGAGGGAGAGAGCTGCGTGTGGGGGGGGAGGGAGAGAGCTGCGTGTGGGGGGGAAGGGAGGGGGCTGCGTGTGGGGGGGGAGAGGGCTGCGTGTGGGGGGGGGAGGGAGAGGGCTGCGTGTGGGGGGGAGGGAGAGAGCTGCGTGTGGGGGGGGGAGGGAGAGGGCTGCGTGTGGGGGGGGAGGGAGAGGGCTGCGTGTGGGGGGGGAGGGAGAGGGCTGCGTGTGGGGGGGGAGGGAGAGGGCTGCGTGTGGGGGGGCGGGGGGGGGGAGGGAGAGGGCTCATGATGGAACTAAAATCCTAATTCACTCCCACATCTTGTCCCACCTTGACTACTGCAAACTTCTGCTAGTTGGCATTGCCCTTGTCCGCTTATCCCAACTCTAATCCACCCACAACACTGCTGCCACTCATCTACCTCACTCAATGCTTCACTTCTGCTGCTCCACTTATGCAAATCCCTACACTGGTTTCCCATATCCTCTCGAAAAAATGTAAAACCCTAGCTCTGAATAACAAAGCTCTTGATGACACTGCACCTTTAGATCTCACCCCTCATTCCCAAATATATCCCTAAACACCCCCTACTTTCTGCCCACAACGTCCGGCTTCCCAACGCCTCTCACTGCCACCTGCAAGACTTCTCCAGTGCTGCCTTCTCTCTGGAATTCCCTACCACCAGACTCTCCCCCAGCTTCCACAAATTTAGAAACTCCCTGAAAGGCTTCCTGGAAACAGTGAGTTATCAGGCCTCCCACTACCATCCAACCCCATTGAGACAAGCTGTGCAGCTGGACCTATCTCCATGCTATGTAACACCCTCCAACATTCCCACCCTCAACCCAATCAGCTGTCTTGCTGGACCACACTCCATTCCACAATGAGCAGCCACTTTACCTTTTTGTTTCAACATTGTCCTTCATTCCCTCTAGGAGCAGGAGTGTGCGAACTATTTGAGCTTCGCCCCTTTTGCCTGCTTCCCCCATGCTCGTGCCCCCCTTACCTCTTTTGCCGGGGTCTTGTGACGTCACGTTGTCGTGTCAACCGGCGTCAAATGACACCGCAGGGGTCATGTTACCGAGCCTCTGAATCCCGGTAAGTGAAGTTGCAGAGGCTTCGCACATTCCCGTGGCATTTCATTCAAATGCCTTGGGGAAGAGCGTGGGGCCTCTGCAACCGACCACACCCCCCCCCGAAAAATCTCCCGTCCCCCAGTTTGCACACCCCTGCTCTAGAGTGCAAGCTCTCGCGAGCAGGGGTCTCATTACTTCTTTGTATCTGTGCATGTTTGTCACTATTTGTAACTATTTATGTAATTATCAAATCTCTGTACCCCCATTGTACCACACTGCCGAATATGTTGACGCTTTACAACTAAATAATAATAAATTAGTATGACCGTGACAAAGAACTTTTTGTTCACAGCTGCAACAGATTCAATCTCAACCACCCCAGTGCTCGTCTGCGTTGCCCCAAAGGCGGACAGCCTGATGGGGCTCCCCAAGATCTGCTCCCCTCTGCACAGGACCAGCGTGCTAAGGGTTAACACGTGCTTGTACTTTATGGAACGTTAACCCCACCCACTTGAATGTTAATAGGTTCAATCTCAACCACCCCAGTGTATATCTGCGTTGCCCCAAAGGTGGACAGCCTTTGGCACAGCCAAAGGGTGTGAGCTGTTTGCTGCCATTTGCAGATGTTTGGTGATGTCAGAGCTTCTCTATTTCAATCTTAAACTCACCAGCCCTTTTATCCCCTGAACCCAATTTTCCAACTCTATATGTCCATGAATTGTCTGCGAATTCACTGTATAACCGTTCTTTTAATGTAACCATGTACTTTTTTTTTTTATAACTCTGTGCCCGGGACATACTTGAAAACGAGAGGTAACTCTCAATGTATTACTTCCTGGTAAAACATTTTTATAAATAAATGACATCATGCAACCTTTTTTATGCTCTCTGGGAGTTTCCAACAGTTAACAAGAGGATTTTCGTTAATTGGATCAATAGTATACTTAGATAACCACTAACTAGTGCAAATGTATTACATTGGACATTGCTGTAAATGGAAATATATAGTACACAATCTCCATCTTGTTTTTCTAGAAATGTCACTGCAACACCCTTCTGCATGAAACTTTAACAATGCTGGTTACAGTAACAACACTTGGTATGTAAATAACCTGGATCCATTAGCATTAGAGAAGGACGTTTCATAGTAACAATACTCGTTATAGTAACAATACTTTGCTATAGTAACAATACTTTGCTATAGTAAACAAACTTGATATAATTACCTGTTGCCATTAGAGGAGAACTACACTTGTTACAGCCACAGTACTAGTCTTAGTAAATAAACTCGATCTATTTAATGTTGCCATTAGAGGAGAAAGACTTGCTACAGTAACAATACTTGCTATAGTAATACTTGCTACAGTAACAATACTTGCTATAGTAATACTTGCTACAGTAACAATACTTGCTATAGTAATACTTGCTACAGTAACAATACTTGCTATAGTAATACTTGCTACAGTAACAATACTTGCTATAGTAATACTTGCTACAGTAACAATACTTGATATATTACCTGTTGCCATTAGAGGAGAACTACACTTGTTACAGTATAACAGTACCAGTCTTAGTAAATAAACTTGATCCATTACATGTTGCAAGTAGAGGAGACAGACTTGTTACACAGTAACAATACTTGCTGTAGTAAAGCCCCTATGT
Organism: Ascaphus truei; assembly: GCF_040206685.1. Taxonomy (NCBI): domain Eukaryota; kingdom Metazoa; phylum Chordata; class Amphibia; order Anura; family Ascaphidae; genus Ascaphus; species Ascaphus truei. The sequence continues at coordinate 13,454,158 of NC_134500.1, forward strand.
ATATTACCTGTGGCCCCTGCAGGAGTAGGAGCAGGAGTAGTGGGAGCAGGGGGAGGCCCATTCTCCGGCAGGATCAGCTGACAGAGCTCAGGACAGAAAGTAAAACCACGAACTGTGCTAGGGCCACATGCGTGGGAAGCAGCCCCCCCTCTGCTGTGTGGGGTGGGCAGCCCCCCTCTGCTGTGTGGGGTGGGAAGCCCCCCCTCTGCTGTGTGGGGTGGGAAGCCCCCCCTCTGCTGTGTGGGGTGGGAAGCCCCCCCTCTGCTGTGTGGGGTGGGAAGCCCCCCCTCTGCTGTGTGGGGTGGGAAGCCCCCCCTCTGCTGTGTGGGGTGGGACCTCACTTCCTTCCCTGGGGAAGGTAAAGCTGTATCAGCAGGGGTCGCCCCGTCCCGCTGTCCCCCCTCACACCGCGCTCTCCCCGCAGCTGGTCTCCCCCCTCACACCACGCTCTCTCCTTTCTCCCCGCGGCTACTCTCCCCCCTCTCTCCCGCCTCACACCGCGCTCTCTCCCCCCCTCACACCGCGCTCTCTCCCCCCCTCACACCGCGCTCTCTCCCCCCCTCACACCGCGCTCTCTCCCCCCCTCACACCGCGCTCTCTCCCCCCCTCACACCGCGCTCTCTCCCCCCCTCACACCGCGCTCTCTCCCCCCCTCACACCGCGCTCTCTCCCCCCCTCACACCGCGCTCTCTCCCCCCCTCACACCGCGCTCTCTCCCCCCCTCACACCGCGCTCTCTCCTCGCGGCTGCTGATGACGGTCTGGTGTTTTTTCCCTGCCTGCTCTTGCCCAATTTTGCATAGTAACCAGTGACGAGACAAAACTGGGCGCATGCGCATTGATCTGCCGGGAACCCCCATGTGGCCAAAGCGAAATATATTATGTTGCGCATGCGCAATGGGTTTTCAACTTTAAACCACAGTGAGCCTGCTGTTTTCTATATATTGCGTGTTTTTATTATTATTATTATTATTATTATTATTATTAAATAACAAAAACTCATTCATAATAACTCCCTGCAAAAGCACATCGGAGAGCCCAGAGGTGGGTGCCCATCCGACCTATGTTGTCACCAGATATTTAGCGTCTCTGGGTACATACAGGTTCAGCCACGAGTATCCCAACACTTGCATTGGAAAATCTGGGGCATTCTCCCAGTAATGCTGCGACATTTCTGCAGACAGACTAATGGCCCATCAGATTAACACAGAGGGAGTCCCTGGCAATCCCATTAAAATTGACCAGGGACCCCCGCAGTGTTAATCCGATGGGCCATTAGTCTGCCTGCAGAAATGTCAGAGAAATGTTGCAGCATTACTGGGAGAATGCCGCAGATTTTTCAAAGCAGTGTTAGAATACTCGTAGCTGCATCTGCACAGCATCTCCTTCCCTTGGCGCACTTTGGCTGTCACCGGCAGATGTCATGGCTACAGGTAACATGGAAATCGGACGCCCCACGGTTTTAAATTGAAGCACTGGCTGCCTGCTAAGTGGCGAATTTATTTCACGTTTGGCTTGACGACATTTTAAAGCACGACATGACCAAGGTCCCATCTATCTGTTTCTAGTTCCCTACACTCCCATCTGCAGATGAAGGACTCCTAACGGTTCCCAGAATCTCCGTGACTTCCTCTGGCGCCCGAACTTTTAGCGACGCTGCTCCCACTCTCTGGAACAGTCTGCATCGTCCAGTTTGAGAGGCCCCTCTCTGGAAATCTATACAAATAGGCTCAAGACCTACCTGTTTACCCAGGCATTTAATTAATGAACCACAACCTGTTCAGCATTTAATAGCTAAAGTACCATCCCAACATGTGTCCATCTCAGGCTCTAACTCCAACCCCCTGGATATCACCTGTGGTGTCCCGCAAGGCTCTGTTCTGGGGCCCCTACTCTTCTCAGTGTTCATTAATGATCTTCCCAAAGCTTTTAAGGAAGCCTCAACACAAATGTATGCAGATGACACAATCCTATATGCACACAGCCATAGCCTCTCCGACCTTCAACACATACTTCAGTCTGACTTTTGAGACTTGAAAACTGGATTTCCCAAAACAAACTGTTTTTAAAATCTGACAAGACTGTAACAATGGTATTTGGGACCAAGACTAAATTTTTAAAGCTTCCAGTGACTGAGCTCCTGATTAGAACCAACGCTAGCACCACCCTAACCCCTGTCACTAGTTTTAAATACCTGGGCTTATGGTTTGACTCCCACTTAACATTCGGGATGCACATTGTTACCCTGACAACCAAGACCTATGCCAAACTAGGGGTACTTTACAGGAACAAATCCTCCCTAAGTCGCCTGGTCAGAAAGCGTATCGCGCAGCAGATGCTAATGCCAATTATTGACTATGAAGACATAGTATATGGCTCGGCACCTCAAACCCACCTTAGCAAACTTGACACCCTCTACAATTCAATTTGTCGTTTTGTTCTCCAATGCAACTATAACACACATCACTGCAAAATGCTCATAGAACTAGATTGGTCATCACTAGAGTCTAGGCGCAAAGTTCACCTTTCCTGTCTTGCCTTTAAATTCTTCACGGGCAAGCTACTCAGCTATCTGAACAAGCTCCTCACCCCTACCACCTGCAGCACTTATCACCTGAGATCAGACTCCAAAAGACTATTCATGGTCCCAAGGCTCAACAAAGTATCCGGACGTTCCTCCTCCTCCTACCGTGCACCCCAAAACTGGAACAACCTACCGGAGACTCACATCCAGCACCAGTTTAAGTTCTTTCAAATCTAAGGCTGTCTCACATTTTAATCTGGTCTGTAACTGTTTCATACGCCCATAATATATATTTTCTTTAACTGTGCACGCAATGTCTTGTATATACCCTGTTCATTTATGTAACTGTATTTGTAAACATGTATCATTTGTTTTACTCTGTGCCCAGGACATACTTGAAAACGAGAGGTAACTCTCAATGTATTACTTCCTGGTAAAATATTTTATAAATAAATAAAAATAAATAAATCCCAGCCTGTATTGGATCTTTCCTTGCGTTTGATGTTTTAGAACCTTAAATGTTTTTTTTTTTTTTTTTTTTAATCTTTCTCCCCTTTTTGTAACTGAAGTGCTTTGAGTCCCATTGGGAGAAGTATGCGATATAACTAAAGTCATTAATTAAAAGGATGCTATACTATAATGGGAACTCTGGCCTCCTCAACTATTTTTTAGTCATTTGACTTCTACAAGCAGGCTCAGAAAACTACTTGGAGAAAGAAGCTTCCAGTGAAACCCTCTATCACCACACGGATTAATACTGGTCACTGACGTGTGGTATTTACCAACTCCCATTGTAATGAGCAGCTATACCACCCACACCAAGGTGCAGTTTTGGGCCTTATGGGCTCCGGAACCTGATAATGCCTAGGATCCGCCAGTACAGATTTTGGCACACTTCCTAAACCCCCTGTTGGGAACCACTCATTTAGAGGACCCTTGTACACAATAAGAAAGGGCAACTAAAAATGATAAAAACACAGGAATGAGGTGGAGGCAAAATAAACAATGGGCGCGAATGAAATTATAACATAGGCAAGTTAAAAACAACATGCGGGCTACACGCCTGAAAATGGACCTTGCTTTTAATAGAATACTTTTGCCAGTTACAATCCCCATCCAAGGTCCATGCAGAAACTTGGTTCAGCCAATGGATACATGGGGTAGATATATTACAGGAAATAGTTTAATGTGCAAAGCTTCATTTAGAAGCCTACACAAAATGTAATTTAATGGGGCAAAAGCATACACATATTCAAACACAAAGTCTTCTACATCTGCGATTGAGCCCTGAACATACAGGAAGTGGCTAAATTGGCTTGAAAAAGTAGGGGTACCAATGTTATATATATCATTTTTTAAATAAAGGTCTTAAACATTAGGGTAAAACTTGTGTTGAAAAGATTTAAGCATTATGTTTGTTGGGGGGAAAAAAAATAGCAAGAGCAGAGACTTTCTAAAATAAAGTCTAAGAAAATGGAATTGTAAGTAAAGTATTGGTACTCTAGATATGAAAAATAAGTAAAGTAATGGTACCCTTTAACCCCTAGTGCCATCATACTGCGACCACTATACAAAACAAACAAAAACAAAAAATGAACAAATAGCAGTTTTCTACTCTCAAGGTTATCAACTCAATCTATTGAAGCACCAAGAATTAACTTAATGAATAGCATGGGAACAAGTGAACTCAGAATTCTAGAAGTATACACCTACACCAGTAGGATTTAATGCACCAACGCCCTCCATTTGTGACAAAGTCTATATTAATGTGTTATATTCCCAAACTTCTCCTCTTAAAGCAGGTTGAGTATTACACTTGTTTGACTTTAGTCGTTAAATGAAAATGTGTATGCAGATGTTGGCAACACCGGCTTCAGAATGTGGCATTTACTAGCCAAAAAAATATATACAAATGTATTTTATGCGTTGCCATTATACATGGAAATACTAAAACAAAACACAACGTGGCTGGCTAGGTTTACCTCTGTAAAAGATACAAACTTCTGATCAGTATCAAATTCTGATTGTCAGTGTTTCTATTCTGAAAATATAGAAAGTGTCTGCAACCCTGCCTTTCCCCATTATCTCTCAGTATGCAGTGCTTCCAGTGCAGCCAGGGATTCTGGGTAATGACATGCAAATGAGCACACCATGTCACCTTTTGCTTCTTATCCATTTTAACATGGAACCCCTATAAGAGTATGCCTTCCGTATTACCCAGCTTTTCTGCACAGCCTGGGTTAAAAAGAAGTGCATAGCCAGTAAACCTGCTCACAGACAGCAGTTTTGACCTTTTGACTTTTTTTATAAGACCCTGGCTCTTCTCTCTGTGCCTCTAAGGCTAAGGCCCCGCTCCCTCAGTAAGCGTGCCCGCACTGCAGACAGGCGGGGCACTGACAGACACAGACCGCGACATGCGGTCTGTAGGGAGCGGGAGCCGGACGGGAGTGGGAGGGGCGTGGCTTGAGCGGAGGGACCCGCTACTCCCCCCCCCTCCACGGGCTACTTCTGGAAGACACACACACACACACACACACACAAACACACACATAGCTCCATGACAGCTCCCGCTCCCACCGCTGATTGGCTCATCAGCGCACCACGTGACGCATCGCTGCTCGGGATCACAATTTTATTAAATCCCGTGGCGGCTGACGTGTCACAGTGCGTAGTGAGCCGTCAGCGAGGGGGGACTGGGACCGGCTCGGGAGGATTCCCCTGCTGGTGGGGAACGCTCACGCGGCCGCCTGCGCCGCCCTAAGCTAGGGGTAGGCAACTGCAGTCAACAACGGCCACCAACAGGTCAGGTTAAGGATATCCCTGATTCAGCACAGGTGGCTCAATCTGTGACAGCCACCTGTGCTGAAGCAGGCATATCCTTTACCTGACCTGTTGGTGGCCCTTGAGGAGCGGAGTTGCCCACCCCTGCTGGAACCCATCAGGCCGACAGATCAGTTCCCTTTCTGCGAGTTTTGACCCTCACAAAGAGTCACTGCGTACATTTATTCACACAAATTCATTAATTATTAGCACAAAATTATACCAGCAAACGTAATTAAATTTGAAAAGTTAAAAAAATAAAAAAATAAAAAAATCAGCCAACATTAACCCTACTGTGAACAAGTGCACAAAAAAAACAGGAATTCTGGAAAAATATGATAACACTGGCTTTAATCTCATGGTGAAAATAAAAATAGAAGGCTTCATTTGTGACTTCATACATCAAAAATCAATCAATAGCACGACGCATTAGTACATCCTATATACAAAGCAAAAGCTTCAGCGGGTACTCCAGTATAAGATAAGGAGGGGGAGGGAGTAGTAAGGAACCATGTATTGTTTGCACACAATGGTACACACGGAAAAAAAATAAATGTGCAAGTGCCATGCATGTTACTCACACCGCATATGCAGAAATAAATTGGATGTGCCGTAACATTTAAAAATCAGAGAAATAAATTAGGACACGTGACGTGTTCAGATTCATAGTTTTGCGTTGAACCGCTGGTAGCCCGTGTGCGTTCTGAAAAGGCCTCGAACCATTTCCGCATCGCCAACTGAAGCGTGATCTTGGTTTCCTTTGTACGGATTGTTCTCCTCTGATGAAGAATGCCCATTTGTGCAAAAATCAATGTTCTTGTCAACACCTTCAGCTGCCGGAAAGAACAAAAAAAAAAAAGTTGCCTCCATGTCCATCCAAAATATTGTACACTGGATACACGGTTTGGTCAATAAATAAAATTAATCTTGGATGTTAATAAACCAAGGCACAACAATGCATGATACGTAACCCATTGAGTGTAACAGGGGGCTTCAAAAGCATTTTATTTTATTAGTCAACTATTTTTTGCCTCTGACACCCAAAAAGGTTATAAAGTATTTGGTGGCGGTGGGTCTCAGACTCAACATTTAATTGAATTTCCCGGGAAAGAAAAAAAATTGACTAGGAGAATACGGCCAGCGTCAGCCAATATAAAGCAGTTTTCTGCTGATGACCCCAGGGACCTATTTGTAGTTTGAGATAACTACAGACTTTCCTTTTTAGTAAGTTTTACCATCAACAGGTGTTCTATGGAGCATTAGTTGTTTTGGGTCTTTTTTGCATGGTGGGGGTGGTTTCGGGAGAATACCACTTTTTTTAAAGTTTAAAATGACGCAAGTAGAAGTAAAAATTCTTCAAAAAAATAAAAATATTAATCTTTATGTACTTACAGCTGCTAAAGTGCAGTTGACGATATGCCCGGTGTGTAACCACCTTTCGATTTCATCTGGTCCTGGAATGATCCACCCTAAGAGAAAGAGGATTCCTTATGACAAGCATTTTATTTAGCTCACACACCGCCTCATTCAAGGAATTGTAAAAATAGTCACAAAAATGCAGTCAATTTGTGCAAAACTGTAGCACATTGAAGTATGTTAAATTGGTGCATAAAAACCCGTGATCAATGTGTCACACCAACAGGCCTTGGTGCCGAAACAGAAGCGGTGCCCAGTTTTAAACAGATGTACTAAATAAGTATAAGTTTGACCTTGTAAGATAAGTACAGCATTAAGAATTTAGTGAGGCTCTTTGTACAACCAGTGATTGCATCTCCACGCTGACCATCCATGTATAATGCAGAATACATTAGTTCTTGTATAGCGCTGCCAGTGTAGATATCATTTTTGCATGCACAAGTCCCTGCCACAGAGCTTACAATCTATGTTTTGGTAACAGAGATAAAGTCACCCAAGATCACAAGGAGCCAACACCGGGAATAGAACCGGGCCCCCCTGTTTCAAGCTCTGTGTCGTTATGAGTCAGCTCCTTTCCTCACTGAGCTGCTCCTTCAACCCCAAGACATGTTTTCGATCCAGCAGCTTGCAAAATAAATCCGTTGTTAAGATTGGGACCTCTCGTTTGGCTAACGCCAGTTGACTTATTCTGCGTTGTTACTGTACATTTAACAGTCCCGTGTAAAAAGCCCACTTACCATCGCAAATCCGGCATTGGCGTCTCCCGACCCTACGTGGGCAGTGTGCACAAAATTCTTCGGCTCCCCAATCATGCTTCTGTCGATTCGCCTTCGCCTTTTCTAAACAGTAGGACATACGAAGAGCTCTGTGAGGTTTGGAACGTTGTGTACTATATGTCAACTTTGTTGGTATATTATTAAAGGTAACAGAAGCCAAAATAAATACCCTACACTTAATGTTATATGTAGCACCATTGGGGTATACTATAATAACTACCCACCCTACAGGGAGGTAAGGGGTTACATCCTCTTACAGGCCCTAGTAAGTAACCAATCTTATGTGGCAAGTCACCTAGATCAGTGATTGGCTAGTTTCTGTTCTTCTAGAATAGGGGGTCTCAAATTCTGTCCCCAAGAGCCACCAACAGGCCAGGTTTTATGGATATCCCCGATTGAGCCACCTGTGCAAAAGCACAGATATTCAGAAAACCTGGCCTGCTGGTAGCTCGAGGACCGAGTTTGAGACCCCTGATCTAGAATGTGCTGGAAAGGTCAACCCTTTAGGTGGATGACTCAGTTAGATTAAGCCTCTCAGCAACATGGGGCAGGGTAAAGCTTATGAATAGAAGGGACTTGAATTATTTTTTTTAGATCTTAAGTGGACCCATGTTGAGGGGTATCTCCAGGGCTCTTAGGCTGAGCTTGTAGTCCCGGAGTTGCTGTGTGCGCACATCAGGCATACTTCTGTTATTGCACCATCGCCCGCAACACAGAGTACAGATCGCTTGTGCTACAGCAGTGCAGCACGGATGGAGCTCGCACTCTCGCAAGCAAGCGGAGCGTATGAGCTCAGCTTTAGTCCTGTAACTAAGGGCAAGCAACAATTTTCTTGTTTTCCAGCAAGGGCAAGTCTCCCAGTATAGGGGACCTAGAGACGTCAGTAACCAGTAGCCTGCCACAGTAGGAAGTGGGTTCTTCATACAGGCTCATTGAGACCTGGAAGAGCTGTTGGGAGAAGTCCCCAAAAATTTTAGCACCAGGGGAAAGGCTTGAAAAAGACCTACCCTGCCTCATGGTTGAGGAAACCTGGGTGTGTGTCTCTGCATGTAACAAGAAATGATCATATAACCAAAAAACAGTCCTGTTGATACCCCAAAGATGCCAGTTCAATAAAGTTAAGAGAAAAGTTCCTGGCGCCTCTTTCCCTTGCTCAACATCCCACCCCAAAGACCAGCACCCTGAGAAATAAGGTAACCGCTGAGACACACACACACACACTATGGTGTGGTCCTCTATTGGCCAGGGGTAAAGGTATTATATGTAAAAAGATCCTCTTTGCAATGTATTGCTGGGCCCTCTGGCAGCAAAGAGGTTAAATATATCCGATTTCAAAATCAATCCTACTGTACATTTTATTCTGGAGCTTTTCAATAAAGTTGACACATTGTGTAGCTACTTTTCTCCTGTGTCCATCTGGCAGTGAAAGTGTCAGAGATTGGTTACCACCAATGAATAAAGAAAGTTAAACCCCCTTGTGTAGATATTTGCAAAGACTACTTAAAGCTGCAGTTGTCTTTTTAAATTTTTTTTTTTTTTTTTTTTTAGTTCAATAGTTTCATGTGGGCAATCTCCAATTACCTAAAGAACTGCATAGCTGCCGGTCAATTCGTTCTCAGTCTATTGATCGGCAAAGTTTGGCGACATCTTTAAATATGGGGAATATAAATCGTTGCTATAGGAACAAGCATGCTTGTTAAAATAGAATACAAGCACATTGAAAGACCAAAGTTGTTTTTTTTTTTTTTTTTTTTTAAACAGAAAATGCTAAAAGTATTTTTACTTACTACAGAACTGATTTATTAAAAAAAACCACACATGCAGGATATTGCCTGAACTGCAGCATTAAAGCTGCAGACCAAGCAATATTCTGTGTGTTCTTATTTATTTTTAAAATAAAATCAGTTCTGTACTAGGAGAAAACACTTGTAGCATTTTTTTTTAAACAATTCTGAATGGCATTTATAATGTTACAAGCATTTTTTGTTTCTATAGCAACCATTTACAAAGTCACATCCCCTTCCTCTTCTGAAACAGGCTCTGGCACACCCCTTTGAGCTCTGCCCTCTCTAGCTGTGCATCAATTGTATCTAATGACTGCCTGGTCACATGATCTTCCCCAATGAACTTTGCATCTTTGGTCCTCTTCTGCTGCACTGACAGCTATTTAGTGAACCCCCCGACCCTTCACTGATTGATCACAGGAGAATGGATCGATGGGCAACTTAGTTAATTATTGTGTGGATTGTATTGATGCACATATTATAAGGGGGGGAATAAATGGGGGGGAAGGCAGCTTGGACTGCTACTAGGGTAAAAACAAAACACTTTATAGGAGCTCTACTTACGAATCGTAGTTTATTTGGTGAAAACATTGAGTATCAATTCTGGTCTATCCCTGGTCCAGGGTTAGACCTAAAGCATTGTACTCTGTTTTCTGGTTTAACTGGTGAAAACATTCACAGTTCTGCAGGCACACTACCTAGAGGTCTCAAAACTCAATATGCCGGTGCTCCTAGATGTAGGGAAATCCTGCAGGTCCCAAAGAGTTGATAAAAACTGCGCGGCAGTCGTAACATTGGTTTCTATGGCTGCATTCCATTTCTCTTTTGATGTTCCTCTAGTTAAACTAGATGATTCATATGCAAGTAGAACTCTAGGAGGTTTTCTGGACTCAAGAAGTCTTTGCAAATATCTTCACAAGGGGGTTAACCGTCTTTATTCATGATTGCGTATGGGTGCTGGCTACACAAGTTTATTTTTGCCCCAATGAAATGCAATTTTTTTTATCTATATTTTGGTTAATCACCAATACCACCAGGATATCTACAACACAACGGATCCCGAGCATATTACGGTAACACACGGAAAGTAGGAATTTAACTTACCGGTTGTGGCTGCTCACCGATGCAACAGCTGAAGCAAAACAAAAACTCGGTCATTGCGTTCTCTGAAGACGAAGAGTTAATGGCAGACGCTTCCTCAAGTGAAATGTGTTTTTCTTCCTGCCAACTTCTATTGAAGCTGCTGCCGCCACCACAAACGTCTCCGGAAGACACACCGGAAAGTGAATCAATGAAGATGCTTCAAACTTTTTAGATTTGACAAAGTTTAGTCAGAGCGAAGAGAAACGGCAATAACCTAAAAACATTAAATAATGATAAATGTAGCTTTTCTATGAGGTAGAGAACACACACACACAATCTACTTTTTAGAGGCCAAAATAGGTTTCTCAGACACAATTGTAGTGTTCTGTGCCTTCTAAAAATGCAGCTTTTTTTTTTGGTTCTCAAAGTTCAGGGTCAATGATACAACTAATCTTTATTTCTCCAGGACCAATATCAGAACTTTAAACCAAGGGGGCGCAAACTTTTTCCCTGTGCCCCCCTGCCGGCGGTCCCCTCATCCCTGCGCTGGCGTCATGACGTCACCATAGCAATGTGACGTCACATGACCTCGCGGCATCATTTGCCATGGCGAATCGTGTGAGAAGCCGCTGGAGCCAAGGTAAGTTAGGTTAGGTTTACAAAGGCCCTGCAGCTCCCCCGGCACTTAATTTAAGTGCCTTCGGGAAGTGCGCGGGGCCTCTGTAAACCCCGCGCGCCCCCCCCCCCGCACTAAGTCTCGCGCGCCCCTGCTTTAAACTATAGCGACTGAAAAATATAAAAAGTATTTAAAATACAATTAAAATCACCAATGACGCACACATAAATAACAGGATCTATCTAGCCATCTATCTTTAGCTACCTTAGAGTTAATGTGGTTTTGTCCCAAGATACAGGCCATGTACTCCTATCAGATAAACCCCAACATCTGCACAGAGAGATTACACACAGCTATAAATAAGAAAGAGAAGTGCACTATTTCCACATCTCACTCAAATTTAGCACGTTAAAATCGTAGGCTGCGGCAGTTCTTGTCTTTCCGGAGAACTTTGCAGGAGAGATCTTTCATGTTTTGTCCTACGTAAGGATTCCGGTTTTAACCGAAACACCGACTAATCCAGCACTCTGTTAAAACCGATCAACATTTTTTTTTAAAACAAGGAAATGAAGTATCATTTCTTATTGAATTAGACCTCTTGCAGCAATCCAGCCACAGGGAGGACACAATTGCAACTCAGAAGGACATATGGAGACGGAAAAAAAAGTGCTCAGAAACCCCCAGAATTAAAGTGTTCTTTTTTTTTAATATTTAAAAAAATAAATAATAAATCATAATCTGAAGCCATACATATATTTAACTAGCACGCACGCTTTCCAGTGAAGCGATGTTGAACATTACGCTAATGCAGCCCATCTTCAGCACTTTACTTTCAGAAGTTCGAGTAACTTTTATACAGCACCAAACCATTACTCTCATATAAAGTACTTGAGCGAATGAGGCCGTAGTCTCGCATTCGGTGGCAGCCATCAATTTCCTACAAAATCAACAGGGCTTCTGCTTTTGACAATATAAACTTCACTGCATTATATTACATATGACATTAAATGGATGAGAAGTAAAGAGTGACACTGTGCTCATTTGCATGTCATTACCCAGAATCCCTGGCTGGGGTGGAAGCACTGTTTGCCAAGCGATTATGGGGAAAGACTTGGTTACAGACCTGTGACATGTGAATGTGCTCACAAGAAGTAATTTTATTTACAATAGTACATTGCAAAGAGTATGTAGACCTTGCAGAATTTAAACATTTAATGGGCCCCAAGACATCATGTAGGATTCTGATGAGCTGGTTGTAGACATGGACAAGTTTCTAAATAACTGTCCTAAAGCAGAGTCTCAAACCTCAGTGACAGAAGTCCACTATTTCTAAGGCTGGGTCCATAGAGGGGGAAGCTCCGCGATGAGCCCTGTCATCCTCAATGAGGATGTCTTGAGCCACGAGCGTCCACAGGCGTGCTGAGGCGCAGGGATTTTTAGCAGACAGCCGAAACTGTTTCTCAGCGCGCTGTCGGCTGAAAACACCCAATCAGCGCGAAGCAGCGTCATGACGTTGACGTCGGCGCTTCGCGGGCCATTGGCCCAGCGACGTCATTGCGCCGCGTCCCAATCGAGCACGCTGGCTCGCCTGCCAGTGCATGGAATCGCTTCTGACTGAGCAGGCGAGCCTCAGCGCGGAGGAGCGCAGCTTCCCCCTCTAAGGACTCAGCCTAACATAACGTAAACATAAAACAAAAGCCCAACTCCAGGCAAATCAATGAAACACGATGGCATTTGGCTTGGCGATCGAACCAAATTGTTCATATCCACACAAGTTAGCAAATGGTCTAACGAAAATAAAGGTCGCACAGCTGCAGTGTGAAACAAGTCACACCGGTCACTACATTCCATGTAACACTGCTCATCAGCAGCAATTACTGCCAGTGACTTCCAATGTTTCAGGTCAGGGGACAAGTGACCCTCAATCTTCTGGTCATGGTAGAAGTTCAGAAGCTGACCAGCCCGAGTAACAGTTTTAGCAAGTCAATAATCTGGTCATATAACACTTGTTTAGGGATTACAGCCATGTTTATCTATTGAACAAGACTATTGATCACTCAGACCAGCAAAGAGCTCCCGTACTGCTTGCTCTACCATATTCTATTCTTGTTTCAGTGGCTGTTATGAAGGACCTGGTTAGATATCCAAGCAAGACACCTCCAAAAAGGAGGCTCAAATTCCTCATGACATATTAATCTCTATAATAGAACATGGCAGGTTTACCATTTACTGTAGAATTAAATCTATACGCAAGTAAAAAGTTGCAGTCGACTGTAATGACACTGCCATGGAAAACTATTTAACATTTTAACTCAGTACATATTAAAAAGGTTAAGAACAATGGTTGTTTCCTACCATGGACAATAAAAGCAATGCATTTTTGATCAGGAAGTCAGCCTACATTCCAAACCATCAGTGGCTTTCATTGTGTGGGTTAACTGTATATCTCGTTAGAACATTTAAGATTGGAATGTACTGGGATATATTTAGCAAAGGAAATCTATATGGATTTAGATTTTTTTTTTTTTTTAAATGATCGTTTAATGCAGGGGCAAAATGTTACCCACAGTCATTTTCCCTCTAACTCAAAAGTCCGTCTTCGAGATGGAATGGAGCATGGGACGATCGCCAACGTGTTGACAATTCTGCAGCAAATGGGTTAATTAATTCAAGTCAACTCAAGCCAATAGAAGAAGATTAGGCATTGCTAATGGTATATTACCAGACTTCTCACTATACCGAATGGGGGTAGATAATGTGTAGGAAATAAGCTGTAAAGGCTGGGTATCATTACTTTATTGCAGTACATATGTATATTACCCAGACAGTTAACGCTAGCAGTTAATACCCTTTTCCCCACAAAATGTGCACTTTTGGGATTTCCTCCCCCCCCCCACTCCACTCCACTCTCACTACAATGAAAGACTCACATTAACTGCCAGGTCATAGAGTGGATATTTATTAAAGTTGCCCTGCTGTAATGGGAAGCATTACAATTATGAAAAAAAAACACATAAGTAGAATTTGTGCACAAGCTTTGTAGCATTGAGATTTTGGTAAAAAGCCCCTTTAGTATTACTATAAACCCCATTTCATTGGGTTAATGGGATTAAACATAATGTAATTAATGGGTTCAGCCCTATTCCCACCAAGCTCCTCACCCGTACCACATGCAGCACTTATCTGAGATCTGACTCCAAAAGACTGTTCATGGTCCCAAGGTTCAGCAAAGTATCCAGCCGCTCCTCCTCTTACCGTGCACCCCAAAACTGGAACAGTCTACCGGAGACTCTCAGCCACTAGTCTAAGTTCATTCAAAACTAAAAGCGGTCTCACGTTTTAATCTTGTCTGTAACTGTTACATACGCCTATAAATATATTATCTCTAACTGTCCATGCAACGCCTTGTATATATTGTATAACCCTGTTCTCTTATGTAACCATGTATTATTTGTAATCTTAACTCTAAGCCCAGGACATACTTGAAAACGAGAGGAAACTCAATGTATTACTTCCTGGTAAAACATTTTATAAATAAATTTCATTGGGTTAAACCACCTGCTGGAATAACGTATCCCTAACTAACAGAGTTTATATATACTTTCCAGACACATTGTTTGGCCTTTCCAGGAGGCCAGGTCATAAATACAGCCCAACCAAGTGCAGCTCACCACAATATCCCATTGTTTTTATTCTATTTTAGATTCTCCCAAGAGGAACAGCAACAAACCCCTATAACATCTGCAAAAACCAGAACAGGCTCACCCTGTCCTGTATGAAACGAAGAAATCGGTAAGCCTTCTGCACGGCATGATGTACCCAGAGGCTGACAACCTGGTTCCAGATTAGCACAACTAAGTATTTCTAGTCAACAACATGTATATCGCTGAACCAATAGACGTATTTCCCTACCCATGCAAACTATTCCGCTTTACATGACCAAACTCATGTTTATCCAGGCGGAGCCAATCTTGGTTTTAAAATCCTCAGCCTAAACAGGGGTTCTCAACTCCAGTCCTCGAGACCCTTCCCCCCCAAGCAGGTCAGGTTTTCAGGATATCACAGCATCAGCACAGGTGGCTCAATCTTTGACAGGGAGATCCTGAAAACATAACCTGTTTGGTGGGGACGGTGGAGGACTGGAGTTCAGCACAGTGTTATGAGACACTCACTCCAAAAAACATGTGTATGAGATAGATATATATACACACAAACTTAATCAGCACTTAACAGTGACCAATGACGCCAAAAATACAAGATCAATGCACCTTTTAAACCCAACACATTTTAACCCTTTATGATTACTTATACTGCACACAAGCCTTGAATAATTGCCAACATTTAATTTGGGGCTATAGTTACATATTTTGGCCAGTATGACAAAACATGCTCAAAGTAGGACTTACTGGACCTAATAGTAACCCTCAGCTCCAGGTAACTAGGGATAAACTCTATTACATTGCCGTTCCCCCCATTGCAGGCAAGAAAATAACCCAGCCTGTCCAGTCAGGTTACCCAGACCTCCTAATAGTTTTATGGAGATTCTAAACACAGGTTAATCTATGTCATTTACATCCAACACCAAATGCTATGGATTGCAAACCTACTGCAATAGCTGCACGTGTAAACGACTGCACAGTAAATAGGATCAGAGCACAGTTTCTGAGGGTGAGCACAGTTTCTGAGGGTGATCACTGTTAGCGACAACTACCGCTTGCAACAAAATGCTATCAGCACTTACCCCACGCCTGCACACTGCAATACTGCAGCACGGCTATACATGAGCTCCTGCAGCAATCAGCATAGCACACCCCCCGGGGGCTGGCCTCAGGCAGCTGTGCACACATGTGAGACAGCCTGCTGCAGAAAGCTCACTCATTGCTGACAGGTGCATTGCATGGTAACACAACTAGTGCTGAGCAATGAGGTATATAGTAGGACTCGCTCATAATTAGGAATTCCTGTTTGGGGCACTTTTTATTTTGGGGTGTTTTTTATTTTATTTGAAAATAAAAAAAATCTGAATGTTGTCACTGGATAATAATTGAGTTTGGATGAGCCGTTTGGGATTTTTTTGTTGTTACTTTCCATGGTACCTATGGGTTGCTTTTGTATCCTAACTCTGACAGAGCTGTTATTAGCAGGGGTGGGCAAGCTGAGGGCCACCAACAGGTCAGGTTTTCAGGATATCCCTGTGTCAGAGCAGGTGGCTCAATTAGTCCCTGCTTCAGCACAGGTGCTCAATCAGTCCCAGCTTTAGCACACGTGGCTCAATCAGTGTCAGTCTTTGACTGAGCCACTGATTGAGCCACTTGTGCTGAAGCAGGGTCATCCTGAAAACCTCGCCTGTTGGTGGCCCTTGAGGACTGGCGTTGCCCAGCCCTGTAATAGAGGTCTAATTCAGTAAGAAAATTATACATTAAGTTTTGGATTTGATTGATTTTAACCAGAAGTGCACAATGATCAGTGTTGTTTTTTCAATTAAAACCTAAAACCAGAATCCCTTCACTATCTCCACGTTCGAAGTAATAGGTGACCTCTGACTGGTTAAAACAGCTTTTATTTGTGAAAGTAAAACAGCAACCTCCCCCAGAAGTGAGTTTAATTTATATGTTATTAGTATCTGGCCTCCTAAGCATGTCCTGTTTCCACCCCTTTAAAAAAAAATATTTTTCTAGTATTTTGTGATGTAACCATGGTAACTGCGATATGGTCTCCATTTTAACCTCCCGGACACTTATTATTTCAAACGCTGATATCTCCTGAACGTAGAATCAGATGTAAAATATAAAAAACAGCGCTGGAACGGACAATAAAAGACCTACGAAAGTAAACATAAAATGCCAAGAAAAATAACGATCAGTGCGGACTTTCTCTTCAATACACAAGTAGACGAATTCAATGCAGAGGCTTTTTAACAGAAAACAACGAGGATTCACAAGTGTCAAACCAGGGAAGGGGATTATTGTCGCATGCATTAATATGGCAGTTCTGACGCTGCTGCAGTATTTCCCTGCAGTCATCATCCTGCGTCCTCTTTGTAGAGAGCTCAGCTTCCTCTTTCCATTCCTTCTCAGCCTCTTCTTTCTCACCTCACCCTCTTCCTTCTCACATCGCCCTCTTCAGACCCCAAGGCGTATAGCTCCTGCGGTAAAAGCCTTAGGGGTAACACTGTAGTAGGGGTATGTAACTCCTAACCTTAACGCCTAACCTACTTCCGACGAAAAAATGGCTAAAGCACGCGACGAAGACTCCCAGTCTGTCCGGAATATATAGGATTTACCCCTAAGGTTGCGTCCCCGCTACCGTTGAGCGCGCTGAGCGGGCGGCGCTTGCGGCAGTTACTTACATATATAGCTATATGTAAGTCCCTGCTCACGCTGTGCGCGCGGCTCTCGTGCGCGGGCACACACGCTCGCACGGCGCTTAAGTAAACAAAAAACCTATACTTACACGCGCGCTCTACTACCCGCAATACCCCTCCCCGCGTGCGCGCGTACATGCAGGACACCTGGCGTTCATGCTTGGAGCTCTCTCCAAGCATGAGCGCGCTCAGCGCCAGCGGGGACTCAGCCTAGTCTGCTAAGCATATGCGTCTCAGGCTCTCGCGTCTCGGTTGGCAGACATATTCTACTAAACGCTTTCCAAAGTATACATGTGCAAGCTGTCCCCAAACTTTGACATTCGGATGTCCCAAACAGTTGCAACATATGGGACCTTTTCTGGACAATTTGCTACCTTAGTGACTTACAGTAATCAATAATCATCCTTTTATGGGGTGGTATCAGCTCCAGTAAAAAAACAAAACAAAAAAACACAATATATACTGTTTACACTATGTGTCACTACTGTGACAAGTGTTTTTAAAATTGCTTATATGTATTTATTTATTTATAAAATGTTTTACCAGGAAGTAATACATTGAGAGTTACCTCTCGTTTTCAAGTATGTCCTGGGAACAGGAGTTACGGTGATAGATACATGGTTACAAATACATAGTTACATTAAGTGAGCAGGGTTATACATTATATACAAGACGTTGCATGCACAGTTAAAGATAATATATTATAGGCGTATGTAACAGTTACAGCCCAGATTAAAACGTGAGACAGATATAGTTTTGAAAGAATTTAGACTGTTGGCGGCTGTGAGAGTCTCCGGTAAATTGTTCCAGTTTTGAGGTGCACGGTAAAAGAAGGAAAAGCAAACAGACAACCTAGAGGTTGTATAAGTGACTTTGGGAATTCAAAATATATCATTCATTATGATATTCAGTTTACCTTTAGCGATACAAATCTTTTTTTATGTTGATATGTTGAATATACTTTTCACACACAATACTGAATTTCCAATCTTCCAGTTATCTGTAGATTGAATTTCAACATAGATAAATGAGGCAACTTTGACGTTCAAACATGCCAGACACTTGCGTTAAGCGCGGGTAGTTATCTGCGGTTAAAGGGACTTAGAAAATAGAGTCGTTCTGTAACTCATTTCACGAAACTGTAGACCTGCCAATCAATGCGACAACTCTTCAGATATCATTTTTGAAAGGCTTATATAATATTTTGCTATATGAACCGAAAGGACGAGTCCTAAATAAATACTTTCCTTCTTTAAGAAGAATGGGTCATTCAAAGCCTAAAGTTGGGTGGGTAACCCAGGTCTGCTAATGCATGTACTGTATATCTTTATTTAAAACCAGAGACAGAACATGAAACACAGACAGAGCTCAGTGCTACATCCAAAGATGGGAACTTGCATCCAGTATGATTGCGACAAATCTAATGCAGAGTGCTTTTCCTGGTATTATACAGGTTAATAAGAACTTCAATCAGACTTGCAACTAATTTTGACAGATTTATTATAAATCATTCTTCCTGATAATAAACAGGTTATTAAGAATCTATTTTAGTGTTAGGACCCTTGAGACGTGGTCTGCTTTGGAGGGGCTCAAGGGCTTACAAATCAAATCAAATCAGCTTTATTGGTATGACGAAAGAACATTTCAGTATTGCCAAAGCGTGAAATGTAAGGGGTGGGGGACAGTAATTACACGAATACTAGGGTGTAGGGTATAATGATTGCAGGGTATATGGGTAACAGTTTCGCACAGGGATGTGGGGGTTAGTGGACGTCTCTCAGCTTGTGGCAGGTGCTGATATAGTGTGCAGCCAGTTCTGCTGTGGATTCATCTTCTCCCAAGAGGATCGCTATTTTTGATTCGCCTCTATATTATTAAAGTTCTGAATAAGAGCTGTGAGTTTCTCTAGGTGGGCGCTCCTCACTTCAGAGTATTGTGTGCAACGCAACAGGAAGTGCATTTCATCTTCTACCTCTCCTAGCTCACATCTTTGGCACAGTCTCATCTCCTGGGGCTTCCAGTTCTGTCTGTGTCTGCCTGTTTCTATTTCTAGGCTGTGGGCACTTATTCTGTACTGGCCCAGGGTCTGTCTCTGTTTTGGGTCTTTTACCTTCAGTAGGTAGGGTGCCAGAGTGTATTCTCTCTGTAGGCTGTGGTAGATTTCCAGCTTCTTTGAGCGCTGGATATCATTTTCCCACCTTGTCACATACTGCTTCTTCATTTCGTTGGAGATTGAGTTGATTTCTTTTTTTGGCAGGTTGTTAATCTGTGTGGGGTTTTGTCCTTCACCTGTGCTGAAGCAGGGATAACCATAAAACCTGGCCTGTTGGTGACCCTTGAGGACTGAGTTTGAGACCCCTGCCCTAGGGGCTATATGACATGCACAGAGTATTTCATTCCTATAATGCTCATTTTCTCAGGGGGAGAGCGGTGAACACAATAGAGACTTCGTCCATTTACATCATGTGGGGCCTACCCCAACCGGTCACGTGGTCGCGATGTGGAAGACTTCTAAGGCTGCGGCCCCGCTAGCGCTGAGCGGGCGGTGCTTGGCGAGGTGACTTGCATATATATATATATGCAAGTCCCCACTCACGCGGGTATGCGCGTGCACACACGCGATGCGCTTAGGTAAATAAAATTTTTATACTTTCCCGCTCGCTCAATATTCGGCAATGCCGCTCCCCCCATACCCCCCCTCCCCCGCACGTGAGCAGACGCAGGACACCCACATGCATGCTTTGAGCGCCAGCGCGCTCAGCGCTAGCGGGGCCGCAGCCTAACACTAACGTTAGTATTTTGCCCTGAGCATGTCCTGTTTATTGTTTTTTTGTTTGTTTCTTTAGTGTTAAGAATCCCGTTCTGCTTCATCACTAGCTTCTGAGGCTGCCATGGTAACCTTTAGACTGTAATACGACATGTCAAAAATGATATGGCTTAAATCTACTATATATTTCTGAAAGCACTGTATGTCTGCATGGCCTGTGTCCCTAGCGGCAATCTCATTGGTCCCTTGGCCCGCCCGCCCCCGCACACCTCTCATTGGCCTGAGGCGGAGTAAAGGGCCAAAGGACACACAGACACACACACACACACACACACACCTCTCTCTCTGTCCTCTCCCCCCCATCACACTCACCTCCCTCTCCACTCACCTCCCTCCACCTCCCGCTCCACTCACCTCCCTCTCCACTCACCTCCCTCCCGCTCAACTCCCTCTACCTCCCGCTCCACTCACCTCCCTCTCCACTCACCTCCCTCCCGCTCAACTCCCTCCCCGGCGCGGGGACAGGCAGTGGGCAGGGCAGCCTGCCGCTGCCTCCACTCACCTCCCGCTCCACTCACCTCCCCGGCGCGGGGACAGGCAGTGGGCAGGGCAGCCTGCCGCTGCCTCCACTCACCTCCCGCTCCCTCCACTCACCTCCCGCTCCACTCACCTCCCTGGCGCGGGGACAGGCAGTGGGCAGGGCAGCCTGCCGCTGCCTCCACTCACCTCCCGCTCCCTCCACTCACCTCTCGCTCCCTCCACTCACCTCCCGCTCCACTCACCTCCCCGGCGCGGGGACAGGCAGTGGGCAGGGCAGCCTGCCGCTGCCTCCACTCACCTCCCGCTCCCTCCACTCACCTCCCGCTCACCTCCCTGGCGCGGGGACAGGCATTGGCCAGGGCAGCCTGCCGCTGCCACGCGGCACCTAAGATGGCGGCGGACGGAAGGACACCTTCCTCCCTCGCGGACTAACTAACATGGCGGCGGCCAGAAGGAGAGGTGAGTGTGTGTGTGTGTGCGTGTGTGTGTGTCAGCGTGACAGTGTGTGTGTGTGGGACACTGTGTGTGTGTGTGTCTGTGTGCGTGTGTGTGTGTTACACTGTGCCCCAGACACTGTAGAGTGGGGACCGGAGCTACACATGGGGGGGGGGGGTCAAGAGCGGAGAAAGATACAGGGGGAGTGGAGAGGAGGGACCCGTCAATTTAAAGCAAACCAACCCCCCTCCTGTCCACTGCCCCCCCCCCTCCTGTCCACTGCCCCCCCCCCTCCTGTCCACTGTCACCCCTCCTCCTGTCCACTCTCCCCCCCCCCCTCCTGTCCACTGTCACCCCCCCCTCCTGTCCACTCTCCCCCCCCCCCTATCCCCTCCTGTCCACTGTCCTTTCCACTGTCCCCCCCCTGTCCACTCTCCCCCCCTGTCCACTCTCCCCCTCCTCCTGTCCACTCTCTCCCCCCTCCCATCCCCTCCTGTCCACTGTCCTTTCCATTGTCCCCCCCCCCCTCACCCGGCCACTGCCCCCCCTCCCCCCGGCCACTGTCCCCCCCTCCTGTCCACTGTCCCCCCCCTCCTGTCCACTCTCCCCCCCCTCCCATCCCCTCCTGTCCACTGTCCTTTCCACTGTCCCCCCCCCCCCCCTCACCCGGCCACTGCCCCCCCCTCCCCCCGGCCACTGTCCCCCCCTCCTGTCCACTGTCCCCCCCCCCTCCCCTCCTTTTCCCCCGTCCCCCTCCCCTCCTTTCCCCCCCCCCCCCTTTCCTAGCGCTAAATGTAACTCACGGGCAACGCCGGGTCTCTCAGCTAGTTGTATATATATGGACCACTACTTTAATTGCATCTACTACTATAACTGTCAGCGCTCTGTATAACAGAGGCTGCAAAATACTACACTGATGTGGAAGATGTGGAGTTTGGTAGACAAGTCCATATTATGCCATTGTAGGCATAAATATTTTTATCAAGTATTTTAAACAACAATATACACACAAAAAATACACAAAAAATGGTTTAATTACACAAAGTACAATGTGATCATACAATGTGCTAACAAGAGCTAACTCTGTGGGACCCTTATACACAGAGCAGGGGTAACCAAAACGGGCTTGACCTTTATTATAGAGCCTGGTTACCCCTCCCGTCACATCAATGTACTATCAATAAACAATTGAGACGTTTCCTAATACAGAAGTAGCATTTGTACTCTGTTCATTGGTCACTGTAGGGCCAGGGCTAGCACAGCGTGTCCATGTGGTCACCGTGATCTGTGAGTAGCGCTCAAAGTGGCTTCATACAGTGCCTGGTCTTAAAACAATACCGCATTTATTAACCCCTCAGCTGCCAGAAAGCATTTGGGGCAATGCGAAGAAATAGACATATACTTTTTTTTTTTTTTTTTAAACATAAATCGGCTTTTATTTAAAAATCACACATAAGTGAAAAGTTTGTAAATTAAAAAAAGTACCTGGCACCCCGGGTGTGCAAATAAAAAAATATTGGTACTCCGAGTGTGCAAAAAAAAAAAAAATATTGGTACTGGTATTGGTAAGCAAATAAAAAAATACAGGTAGTCTGGGTGTGGAAATAAAAAAGTATCGTGTGTGCAAATACAAAAGTACTGGAACTCTGGGTGTGCAAATAAAAAAAAGTTCTCCCCTCCCCCCGGCCCGCCAGGGGGCGCCACTAGCGCTGCAAATAAGCTCCGCCTTCCCAGCAACGCCTGACATCATCGCACCCACCCCCTCCTGACACAAGCTGACGCATTTGACAGCCAGCCAATGAGAGGCGCCGCCGCCCCCTGACGCTAGCCTCACGGCGGTTGCCTCGTCCCCTCGGCCTTCCTTTCTCCCGCTCACTGTTCCACCTGTCCGGCCGCTCGCGGACTCCGCTCTCCACCCCGCCATGCACACTCGCGACAGCAGCTGACGGCTCGTCCCTCTCCCTTCCTCCTCCTGCTCCGCCCCGGCATCGGGCCCGCGTGTCCTTCTGTTCTCGCCCGGTTTGAGGGGGGAGGTCTCCGGTAACTCGCAGCCGCCATGCAGATCATCGTGGGTATCGGCGGGTGAGTGAGTGAGGGGTGCGCGCGCAGCATGTCCCAGCGGGGGCAGCAAGTCATACATACACTACTCGTTATTTATTGTTATTAATTTATACAAACCTTTTGTATTTTATTATAATATTTGTGTTATACTAATGCACTATATTTTATTATACGAATGCACTATTTTATACGAATAGCTATATTTGATTATACTAATGCTATCTTATTATATGAATGCACTATATTTTTATACGAATGCACTCTTATTATGCTAATTCTCTTATTATGCTAATACGCTATTTTTTTTATCGTAAAATAAAAATATAATAACAGATTTAATCATTAACACATATTTAATCATAATGTTAAAAAATATATAACAGAATAGTATACTACTTTATTTTTTTTTCTATTTGATTGGATTATATTAATTTATCGTTATTTATGAATTTGTTCACTTTTGTATTCCATAATACTAATTACAATGACTTATCCAGCACTGAAAGGGTTAACACAAAGCTTGTACTGTACTTCTATTCATCATATTCTTTTAAAAACTGTATTCTGGTTATGGAAAGATTTTAGCAGCTCTCTTTAGATTTTTGCTTTCATTAATTTTAGGAGTTGTTGGTAGAGGCACATTTTTCTATTTACATTTATAATTGGGTTATCTATTGATAAAACTAATGGTCATGTTTGTTTTTTTATTTTTTTTTACTTATTTGGAATTATGATTGTAATGTTTTGTTTTTCATATAGTGCACCTGCTATTGATTATTCTGACTATCATCTGCATTTGTGTTATTATTCAAGCTAAATAATATAAAAAAATAATCATACCCATCAACTAGCTCCATATTTTCAAGACTATTGATCCTTATTTGAATAATTTCCCCATAATATCCTTTTGATTTGTAATCCTAATTTTTAATTCAGCTTTTTTTAAATGAATACATTTGATTATTATGTATGCAATTTGTTTATGCATTGGCTGAATTGGAATTATTTAGTGATCTCTTTCTTTAGTGGAACTCATAGTGTACAGGGCTTTCAAACATGTACAAATGAAGAGGAGACTTGAAAAGTTCTCTTAACTACAATTTCATCTACACTCAGTATGAAAAACGTTCTTGTTGGTCCATTAAAGTATAACAGCCCACACCACAAATGTGCATTAATCACACACTGCATGTGGTTGTAGTGCTTTTCTAAAATAGAGTAAAAAAAAAAAAAAAAACCCATCATAAAATAATCGCTTAATGTGATAACTATATACAAATATATCCGGGGACAGTACAAGGAGCTTTCAAAAGAACTATTCATCCCAAGGGCAGTACAAAGGACACCGGGTCACCCCTTAAGGTTGGAGGAACGGAGATTTCACCAGCAACAAAGGAAAGGGTTCTGTACAGTAAGGGCAGTTACAGTGTGGAATTCATTACCCATGGAAACTGTGATGGCAGATACAATAGATGGCTACAAGAAAAGGTTGGACATCTTTTTAGAAAGGAAAGGTATACAGGGATATACCAAATAAGTAAACATGGGAAGGATGTTGATTCAGGGAGCGATCTGATTGGCAATATTGGAGTTGGGAAGGAATTTATTTTTCCAGTATGAGATATCATTGGGTGAAGTTTCCCTTTTTTTTTCCCTCTGGGTCAAAATACTGTAAATACAAATATAGGCACACAATCCCTGCAAGCTCACACCTGCAAGCTCACAGGTAGTGTTAAGACCTGCATACTGGTCATGCCGTGACATGGCTGCAGGCTTATAACGATTTGACTAAATGACCCTTGCTCATGAGAATACTAATATTGAAGTATTTATATATTGGATGTAGCACTGGATATATATATTTTTTGTCTTTTGTTGAATACAAATATAGGATAAGAATCTGTCATCTAAATTTAACATAGGTTGAACTCTAAGGACATATGTCTGCTTTCAACCTCCCCTCTGCTATGTACTGTAACTATGTAGTATAGAATGTATCTGCCATTGGCATGGACACAGTCTAATAATAGTTACATGTACAAGTTATGCCTCTAGTAGTAATGCTGACCTGAATATGAAGAATGGGTTTACAAAGTCCCCAAAAAACTCAATATTTGTCATCCAACTCCATATTTGTAAGTGTCATGGGCACCTGGAATTGGATGACAGGTCTGTGATGTTCTAACTGCTGGAAACCTGCGTTACTGTCATCCTTTGGTGGCAAAAGCAGTAACACTGTCCATGCTGCAATCTTCTAAATGTAGTTATTGTGTATCATTTATTAGGAGTCAACACATTCTGTAGTTTAGTATAATGGCATAGCTGTTACTTGCAATTGGGTAGAAATACAGTGAAGCGACTTAACTTGTAAGATTAACAAGTTACCATATACTGATACAAAACAATTTTTTTTGTGGGTGACAGTGACAAAAACTCTCCACTGTACATCAAATAAAAGTACCACTTGTGAGCTCATTTACCTGTCTGGAGGATAAGCAAAATGTGACACACCGAGTGTTCATTTGCATGTTATTACCCAGGATTGCTGGCTGCAGTGGAAACACTGTATGCCAGGAGTCACCAACTCCAGCCCTCTAGACCCCAACTCCCCTCCAACAGGTTATGTATTATTTTTTTTTATTACTTACATTTTTATTGAGCATTTTCAAATATACAAAATAAGGTAAACACAACATACTACACAAAAGAAAAGGGGGATACAGTAATACAAATAAACTGGTTGTGGAACAATAGGGGCGGAGGGGGTAGCATTTATACCAATATCGCACTGTATTCAACAATTTAAATACCACATGTATCAATCTGTTCAAAGTATTCTAGTCTATATATATGGGGATATACCTGCTTGACGGAACCAAGGAGCCCAAATCTCAGAGAATTGCGAGGTAGAGCCGTTCAGATAGGCTGAGAGTTTTTCCATATAGACTATATGCCAAATTTTGTTATTTATTTGATTTAAGGATGAGGGGGGCCGATTGTTTCCAATTTTTGGCAATTGTACACCGTGTAGCGTTTAAAATTTGGGATATTACTCTAGCTTTTTTTTTTTGGAGATATTAGCCATTGGTTTTCCTAGTAATATATATACTGGGTCGTGTGGGACAGAGATTTCTAGTATCTTGCAACAGGTCATGTTTTAAGTGTATCCCCTGTGACTGCTATCAGCACAGAACACGGCCCCTTTAAGAATTACATTCCATTGGACCATGTGACTGCTTTGCTAGCGGAATGACAGTTGGAGAGGGAGAGATGCCCCAGTGAGTTGCCCCACTGGACCAGTGCATGCAGCAGAGACCAAGACCTGAGAGTGCAGAAGGAAGCAGGCAGACAGAGGCTACTACAGAGAGAGATTAGGGAGCCCAGGTTGTAGTGGATGAGCTAACCCACAAAGGATATAAACTGCAGTTATATTGATGCTTCACAAAGATCACACACTTTTGAGCTCCAACGATTGTGCTAGCACACCAGGATCTACAGGCCAGTACCTCATGATTGGGAGGCCGGACAGAGATAAAAGTTATGTTTCCGCACCCTTCGCACTGTTGGTATATTTTTTTTAAAGTATATATGTGTATGGAGTGATTCTAAGATTGTCGCTGTATTGATTCATATGAGATATGTAACACCACAAATTATAGCGGACTATATAAAGCTTGTTATAATTCATTACCACTGTGTTGTCTAGTCACTACAGACTCATACAACATGTACCACACACTATAAGAATTAAACAGTAACCCATAGGACTCGGGCTCCCACCTCCAGTCATAGGCTATATAATCTGAGGTAAAATAAAGTGGGGTTACATAAGGATATCCCAGCTTCAGCACAGGTGGCTCAATCAGTGACTCAGTCTTGAGGACGGGAGTTGAGATCCCTGGCTGTGTGCTAAGAGATAATGGGGAAAGGCAGGGTTGCAGACCTCTCTGAGACATGTGCTCACAAGTGATATTCTTATCTGCCATATACTGATGTAAAGGGTAATGGTATCCCTTGCTCATAGCTCATACACTCAAATCGCAATGTGCTACAGTCCTGTAAAGGGGTCAAATATTATTTACCAATGTTGCAAAATACAGATGTGTGTAAATGCAGCTTTTTATTGGTATTCTAAAAATTGGCAGAATCTAAATATTTGGGGAAAATGCATGCTTTCAGTCCCACTAGGGTGTGTCCATTTTACTGGGTTTTATCTGGTCGGGGAGAATTGCAACGCCTTCATTGTAGACGTAGAGGATACTTCTGTGATCATGCAAGCGGAATAAATAAAGCTGATGCAATATGTGCAAGTTTAATTTTGCAGAGTAAAGAAAATGACGGCAAGCAAATGTGGCTGTCTTTTGTAATGTAGGTCCCTGAAACCTGATGGAAGTATCTTGCAGGGGGACACAATACTGATTGTCATTTAAAGCAGCGGCCCAGGATTCATGCCTTGCTGTTAGGATTGAAGTAGTGGGTCTCCGGAGCTGAATCCCATTCAGTACCACTCCGGGCCTACCCCTGCTTTGTGGTACCTGCCTCCATAGGGAGTGCTGGTAGCAGCTCAGGACGTTTAAAGGTCCTGGTGACACGGCCCAATAGGAAGCCGCAAGGGATGACGTCATGGCTTCCTATTGCCCAGCACGACATTTAAACGCCGCCATTTTGTTAGGCACTCAAGCTCCCTGGCTGCAACGAACCACCCTCCCACATTCCCCTGTCTATGGAGGTCTGTATCTCGGGAAACGGGGTAATCTGAACTGAAATTAATGGAGTTCAGCTCCGCAGACCACCTGCTACAATCCTATAACAAAAAGCCAAAATGTAACCTGGACTGCTGCTATAAGTTTCTTTACCCTATCCGTGGCCAGCTGTCTTCTACCTCTAATAAGACACAGCCACGGATTGTCATTGCTTAACGTTTGTCAAATCTGTTCCAATGCTTGTTTACACTTTTAATTTCTTCTCATCTTTAGTGCTACCAATGGTGGTAAAACAACGCTAACCAACAGGCTGATTAAGTCACTACCTAATTGTTGCGTGGTACATCAAGATGATTTCTTTAAGGTGAGTGATTTTCTTCATTTCTTTTTTTCAATTTGCCTTGCAAGAAGAATGTTTAATACTGCAACCTGCCGGGTAAGTGAATTGTAGACCATGTAGCAAAATTATCTGAAAACACCATTTGGTACATCCTGTACTTTTGGATATTTTAGGAAAGAACAATATCTAGGGAAAGTCCAGCATATTAACAAACTTACAATTCAAATATCTCCTAATCAGCTCAAACAACCAGCAGTGTAAATAACAGAATATTTTTTGTATGGTCTTAATAACTTTGCTACAAAGTGGCATACCAATCATTGTCTAGTATGGTCCGCTTGGACCAAGCCCGTGTTGGCACACAAAGTGTCTTATTTAGTGTCAATTCCCCCACTTAACTCTTTAGCGGGTCAAAATAATTGTTTTCTTACGTTTCTCTGGAAATAAAAATGGACGGCACAGCTAACACTGCAGTGTACCCTTCTTACACAACATGTATTTGGCAAATGTAAGCCCTTTAATATAGTCTCTTGTGGCAGTTGCATACAGTACCTGCTACTGATTTTGGGGGTCAAATTACTTTATAGAGGGGATATTGAAAAGAACCATTGCACTTTGCCTGTACAAATGTTTTATATATTGCCTCATTTTTTATTTAAACCGTAATTATAGTATATATTTGTATAGCCTTGCATTATGTTGTGTGCTGTAGTCCTTGTATGGACAAAGCTCTTGTATACTGTTTTTGGTCACTGTTTCAGCCCCAAGACGAGATAGCAGTAGAAGCTGGATTTAAGCAGTATGATGGTAAGAGGGTCATATTTAATGGCCTCGTGTAGATTATTGGTGAAGGGGTGAAACACATATTGCAAATTAAGCACATACTGTGCTCCCTTTCTTTTTAGTTACTTTATAATAAAACTCGCAATCTTCATTTCAGTTATCACTGCTTTGGATATGGAAGCTATGATGAATACCATCGATGCCTGGATAAAGAACCCAGTCAAGTTTGAGCGCTCACACGGCGTTAATAACACCTTGGATACGGAAACATTGCCAGAAACGGAAAAAAGTGAAACCATTCATATCCTTATCGTGGAAGGCTTCATTCTCTACACTTACAAGTGAGTAGCATTTGAACAATCCATTGCCGCCCCAGGGGTGTCCTTACAGAACTTGTCTGCGCACAGCTTGGGGTATGAGATTCAAACAGAAATCTTTTTTGGAATTCCAAAAAAACCTCAAACTTAGAATTTACCTGTTGGGTCAATTCACTGTACATTTGCTGAAATATACAAATGGTAACAAGAAATGGAAAAAATAAACTTTAATTTGTTACTATGCATAGTTGTGTAAATCGGAGGTTCCCAACCTTTTTTATATTGTGCTGCTCCTGCTAGAAAATATTCTGCAAACCCCTAATTAATCTAATTGCCTACGTATCAGACTTGCTCACAACTGTGTGACTGATCCCAGGCAGTATAGTGTCCTGAGCTTGTGGGGAACACGTACGGCCCCAAACTGCACCTCCATGTGGGGGGGGGGGGGGGGTATAGCTGTGAATCAATGCTGGAGTTTCCAAAGTCACGACCCACAATGCTTTGCCGCTGTGGATGCAAAGCATTGTGGGGAATGACTTTGGAAGCTCCTGTCGTAATTTATGGCTCTTCAAAACACGCAAAGGTGCTGTTTTGGGGTCTTGCCAAGTATGCAGTCCCCACACGGGCTCAGGAACCCCACTATACTGCCTGGGATCTGCCAGTACAGATTTAATTTTATGACTAACCCCCTGAAGATGCCTATGAACCGCAAAAGGTTCCTGAACCCCTCCTGTTGGGTATTGCTGACACACATCCTGTTCCAACTAGCAAGACCAGGAACATTACAAAAGCAGATGGCTGCAAGCTTCCCTAAAGTATTCCAATGTCTAAAAACATTGGATTTGTACGTACCTGACTTTTCTAAAGCTGAAATACTTGCCTCTTTTTGTACTTTTATTTTCTCGCTTGACCCAATGATGTTGCTTTTTCAGACCACTAATTGATGTGTTCACCCAACGTTACTTTATTTCAATCCCTTATGATGAATGCAAGAGGAGGAGGAGGTATGTATTTTATTTGTATTTTATTTGTCAACTTTGTTTTTATTGAGCAAACAATTGCAGAAAGGTCTCCGCGCAGAAATGCTGCTTAGTTTACTTTTACGCTTTCTCTTTAAAAATTGTTATGACAAATGCCCAAAGCGATTACTTCTGTCTAAGGAACCTATCAGATACGGTGAGATGTCACTTGCAGGTATGAGTGAGTGGTTCAGCACCATTCCTGGGTGTATTTATATATTTGTACAGCTCGCAGGTGTGACATTGGCCTGCATGTTGGTCTTGCTGCGGGTTTTACGTGCCCACCTTTCCACGTTGGCCTAGCTGCAGTATTGCAATCCATGTCCAGATTACAGATGTTCTCTGTTTACCAAGGCAATGGCCGTGCAAATGATCACAACAAGCTTGCTTAGTCATTCCTAACTGCAGAAAACAGAAGTTCATATTTGCAAGAGGGGGAAGAATCTACCGTTTCCTAGATATGTTCTACCAGGACTGGCCGACTCCAGTCCTGAAAGGCCATCAACAGGTCAGGTTTCCAGTATATCCCTGTTGCCGCACAGATGGCTCAATCAGGCTGTCTTTGACTGAAAACTTAACCTGTTGGTGGCCTTTGACGACGGGAGTTGGCCACCCCTGTATTATACGGTCGTCCTCTTCATCACTGAATGGACTGCGCATTGTTGAAGTCTGTATTAGGTTGGAGACGTAGGGGGCATTTTTATTAAATGGAGTGTTGGGGGCGGTGCTAATCATTCAATTTAATGGGAGTTTCTGGGCCATAGCGCCCTAATCCGCACTATCACAATTTTAATAACCCCAATTAAGCATAAACAGTGGGACTAGAAGAAACGACTGAATGACAGCACTTTTAAAGATTTTCATCCAATCTGAAACTAGGCGGGTTAATGTTATTTAGGGGAATCGGTGTCACGATGGACACAACTATTAACACATTTATATTTTGTGGATCCCAATTGAGCATACAAGTTGAGCAAAAGAAATTGTCATTTATTTCCTTGATAGACACACGACAACCTTAGAATACACGTAATAAACACTTACTGAACAGAGAAACGGGATAGAATGTCCAGAAAGGTGCAAAGCGACCCGAAAACTTGACCTGTTGTTGGCCTTTGAGGATTGGAGTTGGCCACCCCCTGTATTATCAGGTCTTCCTCTATCACGGAAGGAACTGCGCATTCTTGAAGTCTGTATTAGGTTGGAGACGTAGGTGGCATTTTTATTAAAAGGAGTGTAGGTCGGGGGGTGGGGGGGGGGGGTAATCATTCAATTCAATGGGAGTTTCTGGGCCATGGCGCCCTGATCCGCACTATCACAATTTAATAACCCCCAATTAAGCATAAACAGTGGGACTAGAAGAAACAACTGTGTGACAGAACTTTTTTTTTTTTTTTAAAGCATTTCATCCAATCTGAAACTAGGCAGGTTTAATATTTAGGGGAATTGAATTTACTGGATTTAATCTCAGTCATCACTATGCATATACAAAATGAATTGAGAAACTATACAGCGACAAAAGGTTTCTGGAGTACAAAGTAATTTAGTTCAAGTAATTTTCTAAACTTGTTTTATATACAGTACCCTCCTCCTGTGCCTCTCCCATCTGAGGAAGTGACATGAAGTCACAAAATGCATCAGGGGAAGTGGTTTGTTTAGCCCCTGCCATGTTTTTATTACTACTTTTCATTAAATAATAATTTGATACTTGGAGAGCTATGCCAACCAAGTGTTTACGTTGTTTTGTTCTAATTTTCTGAAACCCATCAACCCACCAATATTCTCTGTAAAATATTACCACCTGCATATTCCCACCGCCTCTGTACTTCAAAACACAGAGCAAAAAACTTAGATCTGCGTCAATTTACACGAACATATTACATTTAACACAAAGGTTAACACTTCCTTAGAACCCAGCTGGCTTTTATTTTTATGCAAAGAGCGGAAAACTGCATTAGTTGTACAGTAGCAGCTTAATGCTATCTCCTCTAATATATAACCAATCCCGAAAACACTCACTGTTGCAAGTAGAGCAAAATGGTGTAAAGCAATTTGATACATGGAAACACTGTACTTATCCTTGGGGTAATGAGCTATGCATTGAAAGACTAGCCAATAGTGCAGTTCTATTTGTGTTTGGAAAATGTTTCTTTACAGTCTTCAATGGATATGGCAAATATAATTCCCAAGTAGGAATGTGGTAATATGTATTTATTGGCGCGCATCGAAACAATATATACATCCCTCAAATAGCTAAACTATTAAACTCCCTAACCTTTTATAAGAAATTCCAGCCAGGTTCCCCTGCAATTTTCAGGAAACTTGAAAATTGTACCAAAGGCAGAGGAATTTACAATGCATCTGATCTCAGACGTGCTATTAGAGGGTTGGGTACCTTACACTGCATCTGGTCTCAAACACGCTATCAGAAAGGGTTGGGGTTTCTCAGAATTTCACATTGGGTTCCTTAACAACAACAAAATTGGAAACCACTGTTCTAGACTGATACCACCTTAGCAATGCAGAAAGTGTATATGTGTATAATTTCCTTTTTGTTTATTCAATAGCTCCAGAAACTACACTGTTCCAGATCCACCGGGACTTTTTGATGGCCATGTTTGGCCAATGTACATTAAGCACAAGAACATGATGGACGAGCTAAGTGTCAATGTCGGTAAGTGCTTCTTCTAGAAATTCCCAAATTCTAGTCTAAATGTAGTGAATTTAACTACTTCTTGTAATCTGGGTCAAATAATGTAATTGTAACTGTCACTTTACTTGTTAGAACTTCTTGACGGAACGAATTCAAAGCAAGAATTGTTTAACAGAGTGTATGGAGGCATCTTGAACGTGCGAAACGACTGCAAGGTAAGGGGCTGCTCCATCTTTATAATATGCCTAAGTGCGCATGCGCGTGTAATTTCTTCCCTTGACTCCCCCTTTCTTTTGTTTTACCATTCTGTAGCTGTAAAAGAACTAATCCTTCTAAAATGGAAAATCGTGTGCGCGCGTGTTGGTTCTAGTTTGAGCATTTCTGCAGGGCCACTTTAATGGTTTTTAGCTACAGTATATCTTCGATCAGCACTGATCATTGCATCTTAGAATTTTCTACTGTTATTTCTGCGGTTTGTCATGACCACCGAAATAACCTCAATCAGCACAAATATTGTATATTTTAGGCTTCTAGATATAGTTTAGAGTAAGACATTAACAAGGTTATTACACTTTAAATTGCTAGAAATACTGTAGTTGGTAATATCACATCATTACAGGTAATTCCAGTGATATCGTGTGTACATTGCATTAGAGAACCAGTAATAGTCCAAAATGAATATTTTTTGATTTGCCTGAACCAGGGGTTGATCCATAGTTCCTGACCTGGGGAGACCCTCCACCCCCAAATAACTTCCCTCCTCCACGATTCATAAGGAGTTATATGGTTGGTGTGAGGTAGAACTATGGCCATGGGATTACAAATGGAAAGTGTAATCGCCTGACGTTGCAACTTTTCTATTGGCTGTCGGAGCGAGCCTGACCCCCCATGGCCATTTTGTGTCCCCAGGCAAGTATTTCTGCTAATTAGCTTGGAGGTTGGGAAGTCACAGATCAACTCAGGTTAAGGCAAGCAAAGACAAGAAAATCCCCCTCCCCAATAAAATAAATAAATATAGGTAGTTACCAACCTCCCTGTTTCAACTGGGATTCAGACTGACTCATTACTGTCCTGTTTTAAATATATTTTCTACTTGTTCACTTTCTAACTCGCACTTTTCTCATTTTGTTTGTAGAAATGAACGCAAAAAACGTTGCTTTTACTACCGAAGATGCTATTTGGATTTTAACTTTATTTTTATTTTTGCGCGACTATTCAAAATTTATTTTAACTGGACATGTTCCGGAATTGAAAGCAACTCCACACAAATAAAACCTTTTCTTGCAATCCTTGGGTTCCTCGAGCATCCCTAAAGTGTTCCCTGCAATTTTCAGGTCATTTGAAAATTCTATCAAATATAGAATGTATCTGATCTCAGTCATGCTATTAGAGGGTTGGGGTTCCTTACAATGTATCGAATCTCAGATGTGATATTTTGGCCATATTTTTAGTGAACCAGTTTAAGTGAATTGGTAGCATGTATTCATACATTGTACTGGATACAAAATTTACATGTGTTGAATCTCTTGGCCACAAGAACAAGTCATAGATATGACTTACATTTAAACATGCACACTTCAAAAAAAAAAAAAAGTCAATTTATGGTTTGAGATTATGGTATTTTTTCATTTGTCCTTTACAACATATGTTTAACAAACATTGCCTATTGTGTTTAACGGACGCTGTATATGTATATGTATATATGTATATGTGGTCATTTAAAAAGATGACGAAATGCAGCTTGGAAAATGTATTGCACATCAATATTACTTAAAGCCAAGATGTAGCAATTTCCTGATGGGTGCAGGTCCTCCCCAATAGCCCCTGTTAAAAAAAAAAATACAGTGTTATTCTTCATGACAACATAATTAATTGATATGGAAATATTTATATCTATATAGTTTTATTTATATAGCACTTTACAGCGGTAATACACGTAACCTACAAATGCTGTCGCATCTATTTAGCAGTTTGCCTTAAGGAAACTGCAGCGTGACCAAGGCCAGAACTCCGTAAATTAGATGCCCATCAAGAAACACAGCGGGGAGTCCCACTCCGAAGCAGCAGGGATCCCCCCGCTGTGTTAATCTAATGGGAAATCTCCTCCGCGCCCCCCCCTGCACTGCGGTTCATCTACAGCAAATCCCAATCGGGGGCAGGGTGGAGATGCAGCCAGATGTACCTGTAATAGGGATAAGTGCTTCACACATAAGTACACATTAGGAAAAGGTGTCCCTGAGCCGAAGAGCTTACATTCATTAGAAAAGCTGATTTTTTTTTTTTTTTGTATTCTGTAATTTGCTTCTTAGGGAAGAGCTGTGACTTAATTTCAATTCTGTTATTTGAAGCAAGAGCAGCATAAGGCCGTGTGTATAATTGCGGCACTATTGCGCGCGCCGCCAAAACAAATCCATGTTTTCAATTGTGCGCACACAACCGATGTGTCAAAGTGTGCACATTTTGAGCAGGCACCTGAAATTTATCCTGCCGCGTCACGTGACCAGTTCAGCCAATGAGGGTGAACCGCTCATGTGACATGGACACGCCTCCCGATGCTGCCTGCAGTGCAGGTTTCATGCGTGTGACGTCGCGTGTGCGCACAGCCGGAGCAACTATAAATCGAGGCCTTCAGGATCGTTATCAAACTGCAGGGTGTCAAAGTTTCACCTTGCAGGGTTCGGGAGGGCAGAGAGAAGAAATGTTGGCAACCAAACACCCTGCAGTCTTACATTGAGTAGTTACTAAGCCTAAGGACATGTAAACAAAAAAGGTCTCACTAGTTAAGGGATTTGTATATGAAATGCAATATGTACGTGTTGGGTAAATCAAGACCTTGAAGTGGGAAAAGATTGCTGTGATTGGATCACTTACTTGAGCAGACCATTCCAGTAAAGAAATGGCATCATATCCGCTTTCATATGGTACATGGTCCTTCTCTCTTTGCCTTGGTCGATGGGGAAAGTCTCCAGCGGTTGGGCACTGTAGTCAAACTCTGCCAGTATCACTTTTCGGTATCCAGTCACAAGTGGGCAGGAGGTGTACCCATCGTACTGCAGAGGAGAATAATCAAGGTAATGCACTGCGATTACTTTGGCTTCTGAATGGAATGTTCCATTAAGACATACTTTATCCCCATCGATGCCAGTGGGGCCAGCAATGGATTGTAGAGAAACACGCTGCTGATCTTTCTTGGCAGCACTGGGGTGAATGGAGCAGCAGTATTCTAGTTGAATTGGATTTGGGTATAAAAAAAAAAAAAGCACTCAGAATAAATATTTCATATAGCACCTTTCTCTCAATAGGACTCAGCGTGTCACAATTGCAGTACAGCGCGCGGGAAACGGCACATAGGAATTGTTAGCAGTCCCTGCCCAGATGAGTTTATCTCCCTGTGCCTCAAACGCATAGATTGTAAAGTGACTTGCTCAAGGTCATAAGGAGCTGACACCTGGAATTGAGCCAGATCTTGGTGTCTTTTACATAGCCAGCGCTTTTGCCCGTCTAACCGCTCCTTCAGTCGGTCATGTAGCACGTTCTTTGGCGCCATTAATGCGTTCCAGTTTAAATATATTTACTGACTTTGCAAATGTAAGCAAGCCCAACTCTGCATAAAAATTACATCTGTGATGTGCAATGTAAAATACGTACTCCTCCCATGTAGGGATATTAAGGTGTCTGTCGCACAGACAGAAGAACAATGCTAGGATTTCAATATTGCAGCGATCACAACTTGGTTAGAAAGTAGTTCTTAGAAAGCGTACAACAGAATAAAATATTCCCAAAACAGAAAAGTACTGGCTAAATGCAACTGCTCATTTAGATGGTAAAATAGGAGTTGTGATATTCGAGCACTTGAAATACTTTTAATACTGTAAGATCAGGGTGCCTAAGTATTGTAAGCGGTGTATAATTATCATCACCACAGCATTTTCTTTACTGTCTGGCCTTACCTTACACTCCATAACCCTTCCAATCCACTGCTGGCCCCCCTCTGTTGGTGATTTGTGGGGGAAATCCAATATAAAAGGTCATTTACTGTCCAGAACACACACACTTTTTGAAAGATGGAATAATATTCAGGAAGGTAGAATACCTATTACACAATTGAAGCCTATATGTCCAGTGAGTATACAAGTGACCAGGGATGTTTAAATAGTTCATATGCATGTCCTGCAATTGCTTCAATACTGCTAATAAATGGCACCCATCCACCTTTCAAAAACAGCAATTTTTTTTAAATTCATGGTATTTTCCACCGGATTAAGTGCTGCATAATATTCCCATATTTAGAATACCTTTTTACTATACCATCTTCAATACGTTTTATAGATTGTACGCTCTTTGGGGAGGGTCTCCCTCTGCCTTATGTTGTCATTTACCAGTAGTGCTTATCCCCATTGTTTTGTACTTCAACTTGTATTGTGCTTTTGTAGAGCACGGCGTAGACTGTGGGCACTATGTAAATAAAATGATACATACAGGGCACTGAGCCTCAAAATGTGACCGCTCGGCGATTAATTATTTTTTTTTAATGGTAAATCCATTTCCAATGAAAAGGTGTTAAACATGAGAACTTAAGGCACCAAACAATAATGAAAGACAATGAGAGCTACATATAAAGTATTTGCTGGAACAAATTTGATGAAAAGGCATGTTCACATTGTATTAATCCTGTGCTCCATTATTGCTGTATGTCAGGAAGCCAACACCAGTCTTCAAGGGCCGCTAACAGGTCAGGTTTCAAGATATCCCAGCTTCAGCACAGGTGGCTCAGTCTGAGCCACCTCTGCTGAAGCAGGGATATCCTTAAGCCTGACCTGTTGGAGGCACATGAGGACTGGAGTTGGCCTCCATCTCTATGCACATGAGTTTGTGATATGGGGAAAGTGTCAACAGGAGAAGTGACAGAATAAACTGTTTCAAATTCCCTATACCGGTTTATCATCTCCTTTCTTGTGATGACTTGAAAACACACACGCACACACACACTTTTGGTGTGGTCCAATAAAAGGTACAATACTGTTAAAGCTAGGATTATTCTGTACACTGAAGAAAACAATACAAAATGAAATACCTTGGACGAAGGCTTCTGGTTCTTCATTACCAAGGAAATGGTTTTATCGAGCACTGCTGACTGTGCAGCTGCGAACAAATACAATGTCTCAGCACACAAGCACGGTAACGAGGATACAGTTAAACTCTGACGTAGAGGGTAGGCCAGTAATGCCTCTTACTATGCAGCTTTGAAATAAAATATGAATAAAACTGGACTGTGTCGGTCATTGTAATGCTGGCATTGTGCACGCTTTGCATTTCTACGTTGAAAAGAAGTGCAAAACTAGAGAGAAAGCGAATAACGGAAGGGTGAGAGAGTCGGGTACTATGTAACCCTGCGGTTCTCATCATTGACGTCAGTGATTCAAAACCGGGTGTGCGAGGTGTTCCCAAGGAGATAAAGACTGAACACCAACCAAAAAAACAGAATGTACAAGGCAATTAACAAGTTTGCCAAGAATAAAACAGCTGTAGACAGGACTTACAATTCAGAGCATTACAGTTATTTAAAGTTAGACTAAAGAACTAAATCCTTCTAGAGCAGGAGTGGGATACTCCAGTCCTCAGGGTCCACCAACAGGTCAGGTTTTAAGCATATCCCTGCTTAAGCAAAAGGTGGCAGTCATTGACCTGAGTCTCCTGTGCTGAAGCAGGGATACCCTTAAAACCTGACCTGCTGGTGGCCCTTGACAACTGGAGTTGCCCACTCCTGTTCTAGGAGGCTGAAATGATATTAAAAATATTCTATGGACTAGGAAAATTCTCACATCTGTGTAACAGCTGTTTTTGGTGTAAGAAGCAGATTATCTGACCTGCAAATATTTTCCGAGAAAAAACATTGCCAAATTGTGTTTAGTTCGCGAAAATAAATAGCTTTACTCTGAGAGAAAAGCTATGCAGTAATAAATAAATATGCAGTTTGTTTGAGTATGCCATACTTCTCTCGTTATGGGGAAAGGCAGCATATTACTCCTTGTTAATTAATGAGGTTTTGGTAAATAGTACATTTTTTATTTTTTTTTACCTACAGCGGCGGCGGTTTTTGATGTGGGGAGGTTTGTGCAGTCTCCAATACCAAACACATTGGGGTACTTCGTATGTTGCAGGGTTTCTTTATTTACATCCACCCAGCCAGCTGCATCAGCCACTGCGCTATTCACCAGGACATCAGGTGGTCCCATTGGAGGGGTTACGTGAAGCATTTCATACTGCAAGCAGGAGACAGAGAGAGATCCTTTTACACCATGGCCCATCTATATTAAGCTGTGCAATTCCACAAGACACCTTCTGGCATAGCAAGTCACCGTCCAATACAAGTGAAAGGGCGTCTGCCGGAAGGTGTCTTATGGAATAACAGTGCTATGCAGACATGGGTCTGGGTGTAGCAGAGAGACAAGTCCAATCATACTGTGGAGAAGAGGAGTCCTACTTAATGAAGGAGTAAAGGGAGGATTATAAGCAAACATTTTGTAAACTTGGCTTGTCAGGAATTGACATAAAATAGAGATGTTCCATGCAGTCTGAACAAAAGACATTGGGAAACCATCATATAGCACTCCTCTGTGACACCTATATGCTTTTATATAGTTGTGGTTATTTTGGGGGTTCAATATGAGCTTGCAGGTGTCCTGTCTGTTTTACAAATCTTGGTCAGCTAGTCTTAGCTGATTGGAAGGTGGCTCTTCCTATCTTGTTGAAGCTCACCCCCTCCCACATTTAAATGGTTAAAAGCTCACTCCATAGCATCTCCCACTCTCAGGGGAACTTTTTGCAGTATGATTGTGACAAAACTAATACAGGGTGTTTTTCCTGGTAATGTACATGTTAATAAAAGCTTCAATCAGACTTAGAACTATGCAACTAATTTTGACAGATTTATTATAAATCATTCTTCCTGGTAATGCACAGGTTATTAAGAATTTATATTGGTGTTAGGGACCCTTGAGATGTGGTCTGCCGTGTAGTGGCTCAGGGGCTTACAACACTTTGGCCAAAATGTTAAACTGAAAGACCATTTTATTTAATAGATATCTATACATATATATTTAGGCACTGTACCGTGTATAGGATTCACTGGATATGCACTGAGCTCTGTCTGTGTTTCATGTTCTGTCTCTGGTTTTAAACCATCATATGCATGATATTAAGAACAATCATAGAAATAAATGGCACACCACTGTTAATAAAGACATGCAGGTATAATTCTGCTTCTGGTGCTTACCTCCCAATGGTCCCGGCGTCTCAAGGCTGAACCTGATAATGGCACAAAAATGAAGGAAAGGAGGAGCACACAGGAGACTTGATTTGAGACGCCCTTGGGTCTGAGGAAGGGACACATAAGTCCTGAAACGCTATCTGTACTAAAGCTCTGATGCTGTGAACACCTTATAGAAGTTTTTCAAAACTCAAATCAAGTCTCCTGTGTGCTCCTCCTTTCCTTCATTTTTGTGCCATGATATTAAGAAGACTGTGTAGAGGGCAAAGAATCAGAAATACAAACTGGGTGCTATGCACAAGGTTAAAATTCTAGTTGCACAAGCTATAAAAGTAGTTTAACAGTGAATGCAACGTAAAGTTATTTACATTTCAAACTGTTAGCCAGTTTCAAGTCTCTGCAACATCTTATTGTATATACCTGTGCTTCACAAAACAGAAAATGAACGGATTTAAAAAATAAACTTTCTGGATGCAGAAATGAAATGGTTACGTGTAAAAGGCAACTTACAAATTAATAAAAAATAATATATTTTTGGGATTTTAGAACTGGAGTCTACTAATGTAAGAAAAGTGTGTGTGTCCTTCCTTTGTGAATGTACTATTGTACTGTATAAATTACTTACTTTCTTTAATACGTGCATCAATATTGCAGTCCATACATACCCCTGCTGTTTGTGAACATCATCAGGATAAGAGGAAATGAAAAGTATTTTTTACTCCGAGAGGGGAAATCTATTCACATATGTTTACGCATTCATTTACTTACAATTGCCTGAAAGACCAAAGCTGGTCTTGGAAAAAAAAAACATAAAAATGCTCAGCACAGCTGGGCTAAGAAACCGGACCTGGGGGAGTTTGTCCTCACATACAAAGTCATTAAAGGTCATAACAGCTGGCTTGAACAGATACCCACACATATGACCAAAACAAGTCTGCACACATCCAGAATCCCTGACCTTAAACCAATCAATTTTAAGATCCATTTCACCAAACAGCAGAAAATGTGAAGGTCAAATCAATGGGCGGGACAAGCCCTGGAGGTGGGATCCCTAGGCGAGGAGACTGAAAATTGAAGCTGAGAAGCTCCCAGAAAGTGACCCTACTATAATTGCAGGGTTTCAGCCGTGTGTAGGTACCTCTACTGTGGGCTGTAAATTCTCATGATTCAATAGTTCTATAATGTTTGTGTTTTCTTTAAAACTGTTTATTTTTCCTATATATTGTGGGGTTTTTTGCCTAGTTAATGGTATATATTTTTTCA
Organism: Ascaphus truei; assembly: GCF_040206685.1. NCBI lineage: Eukaryota > Metazoa > Chordata > Amphibia > Anura > Ascaphidae > Ascaphus > Ascaphus truei. The sequence continues at coordinate 13,495,691 of NC_134500.1, forward strand.
TATATATCATTTTCCTATGCCTGGTTATTAGATGTAAAAAATTTTTTTGTCTATTCTACAGTATGAGTAGCAATTAACATGATTACATTGTAGATGAAGTTGAAAAAACATGTCAATCAATGGTTAACAGTAGCTTTATATTACCATTACTAGAACCTTTTCATTATCACTTGTTTGTGTGTTTCTTTGTCACACCTCCCTAAAAGAATATAAAGTGTCAGAGAGGGCATGTTTCTTACAACAAGCTCTTTGTAATGGCGTAATTGGCCATTAACAGATATCTTGCACCAATGGCTTTCTAAGCTGCTGTTCTTATTTACCTCATAAACTTTGGTTTCTCCAGGTTTGTCCAAGTTCTCAAACACCGCCTCCCGCTTCTCTGCTCGCACCTCGATCAGGCTCTGTCTGTAGTTCAGTTCAATATTCCTTTCCTTAATGATCTCCAGCAGGGCATCCGCGTACTTCTTTACACCAAAAATGGCACCAAGGGACGTGTTGAAGATGATATTGGCATCCGATCGTTTTCCCGTCTAAGAAAAACATGCATGTGTGAAAGTAAATGTATCTGTGCAAATCGAGAGCAAGGAGATATATATATATATATATCTATCATACGAACCAATCCAAGGCCCTGAGGAAGGTCTCCATGTGGGACCGAAACGTCGGCTTACGTGTGTCTGTTTTGAATACAGTTTTTTTGGATTAACCCTGTGCAGTTTGCTGTCTCTTTACTGGTCCTTGGATTGGTTCGTATGCTGTGTTTCTCTATGGGACTAGCATCTGCTTTTTTGCTTCATTACAATGTGCTGACTGGCCTCTTGTGGATTATATATATATATATATATATATATATATATATATATATATATATATATATATATATATATAACTGTATGCTCATCTGCATGTCTTAGGCAGGTCTGCAACCCCGCCTTTCCCCATTATCACCCAGCATACAGCACTTCCACTGCAGCAAGGGATTCTGGGAAATGACATGCAAATGAGCACACAGTGTCACTTTTTACCTCAATAACCATTTTTAACATATATATATATATATATATATATATATATATATATATATATATATATATATATACGAAAAGATGGTTAACAGAAAGTTATCCTGTGTGACGAGAGTGAGATAAACGTACCTTTCTCAGATACTCCTCTGATAAGTACATGATTTTCTGCGGCGCCCCAGCACACTTCACTGGGGTGTTGGGGAAGGTGAAGATGGCGTTTCCTTTCCTAAAGTCCTGCAGAGCTTTCCACGTCTTCTCCACGGTTTTCACAGAGTAGTTGGAGCCGATTTTGGGATAGTTAAACCCGTCGGGCAAACCTTTAACCTACGGCACAGAAAGGAAAATCATTGCGCAAAGATGTGAAGCGACGCGAGGCGCTGGGACTAAAGGCCGTCTCCTACATCAACATATCTAACAAATTATCCCACCCCCCAAACAAGAAGAAGAACGGGTAGGGGGAAGTAACTGCCCTCGCACTGAATCTCAACTTCCTGTCTTCTTAATTGACTCCTATTCAATTGTAACCCACCTTTGGGATTAGTAGAACATTTAGGGGTTAACTGTGTGGGCTCAGAGCCCCTTCGATATCACAAGGTGCTGGGGTGACTCAGCAGAAGTTAAGCCCGCCCCCTTCTGCCTAGAGACAATGACATCATGCTATGCTATAAATAGAAGGGGAAAGCTTCTGGAAGGCAGATCCCAGGAGGGGTTGAAGAGGAGGGATCTCACTGTGAATAGTCAAGTCCCTATGTATAGGATAGGTTCAGCATTCACTTTATTGTTTTCAGGTAGGGAAAATATTCTGTTTATACAGAGTCCCACCAAGATGGTCTTACATGACTCCCAAGATATGCAGAGAGGCAGACTATGCCCAGAGGGAGCAGCAGCCCCTAAGCATAGTTGGACCAGCCCCATCTGAGGGTCCGTCGCTGGCTCTCACCCAGAAGGCCGCCCTGAAATAAGGAGGTTGGTAAACAAGGGAGTAGTACTGGCCCGTCAGGGGGCCCCGTGGATCTGGAGCACTACCAGCGCTCTATAGCAGAGGGACTCTATAGGTAGCCTAGTAACTATAAAGACTCAGCACCTCCCTAGTGGGCCAAGATGGGAGCAGCTAAGGAAGCTGTGGACACAGCAGAGGCCAAGGACACTATTGGAAATACAAGATGACCTCTGTATATTACATGTGAGACTGGGCTTACAAGATAATAACACTGCTGTTTGAATGAATGAAGTTCCTGGCGTCCATTATTGTGTACCAACGCCCTGCATGCACGAGGCCTGCACCCTGACCCTGACAATGCCTCCTGAGCAGCCCTAACACTGACACTGATCCTAGGAGCCGAGCAGGGAGAGGGGTTACACAATATACTGTGAAGCTGCTTTTTCAGGCCAGGGAAGCTTGGAGCTCCAGCCACGTGAAAGTCACGGGAATATGCGGCTGAACGCTTAGGAAGGGAATGGGCTAGAATAGCTTCGCAAATTTGGGCTTGCAAACCGGAGTCATGCACGGTCCCCAATAACCAATTAGTGCAGCTGTTGTTAACCCTTTTGAGTGCCACGGCCTCTCTGGGAAATCTCGGGGTCACGTGACTGCTGCGGCCTTAGATTTGTGTCCGGCGCTCCATGGAAAACGCAGGACGCGATCTAAACCTGGGCAGGACGTATACAGCACATCGTCGTGGGGCCCCTGGAGTGCCAGACCCCAGGAAGTACAGCAGGAGCGGGAAACTCCAGCCCTCAAGGGCCACCAGCAGGTCAGGTTTGCAGGATATCCCTGCTTCAGCACAGGTGGCTCAATCAGTGGCTCAGTCTTCAACGGCACCACCTGTGCTGAAGCAGGGATATCCTGAAAACCTAACCTGTTGGTGGCCCTTGAGGACTGGTGTTGGCCACCCCTGTAGTGTCTAAGTCTCGAGGCACTCAATGGGCTGAGCGCAACAGCCGCGACCCAGCGCTAACCGGATGAAAACGCAGCGGCGGTTTTAAGTAAAGACCAGCTGGTTTTAGTGTTTGTGGGAAGGCCGGCGGGCGTCAGTCAGAAAAATATAATCAGTGGCATAAAACTATTCCGTCAGCTACAGAACGTTCTGCGTTTGTCGCCGTATTTACGGTTTCAGGAAGATAAAAAAAAAAAAAGTTTTATGCAATGAAACGTTTGACAACACTGCCACCTAGAGGAGTGTCAAGTAATAACACATAACTACATACAGTAGGTACCCAAAACCTGGCGACCCCAGTCCCTCGCACGACTGCTAGCGTCATTGCATTTGCAGAGCAACTGCAGCGTATAGGAAATGTGCTGCATTTCTAGTGACTAGCAGATAACCTTTGTTCAGTCAATACTTATGAAGACCAAATAAACCAAAGAGATTAGAGTTTCTGTTCTTTTGCTGCGTTTTAAATGAATGAATTCTGTTTATTCGTAGACTCGCTAGTAGAGCCGTGTAAACGCTCCTTGTGCCTATTTGTGAATGAAAGCAGATACAATTAGTGTGTGTGTTCCTCTGATAATCCCATTGCAAAATGTGTCACTGGGCTAGATCCATAGCGCCCCGGTAGATCAGGGCTTGCGATGTTATCTAAAAGATAACCAGGACAACTGCTGCACACGCGCAAACGGCCCGAGCCGACTGCGCATGTGGAAACGTCCCACGCCGACCGCGCATGCAATCGGCTCTTGCCAGCAGTGTATTCGTGATCGGCGTGGCTGCTTGCGCATGCGTGGTCTGCTCTGGCCGTTTGCTCATGCACAGGATCAGCTCTTGCCGGCTACACATGTGCCAACGGCAAACACAAAAAACCGGGACATTTTGGCATTTTTCGACACAATCCAAAAAACCGCGACGTGTGGTGACCCGACCTTAAAGCTAATTATATGGGGAAACAATGGGCGTTGCACATTTCATTAGCATAGGCTTAGTGTCCGGTTATTGTAGCACAGCGTCGCGTTATCTTGCAATAAACATCTGTCCTAAGCACTATTCTTATCCCGACCCTAAAATAGGTCTTTAACGCAAGTTGAGAAAGACGGAACCGTGAAATAAAGGCGGGTAATAATGCTATGTTACTAGCCCGACTGTCCCAACACAGATTCAGACCCTGTGAAATCCGGATTCCAGGGTCTGGATGTGACAAACAGCAAGTTCAGGGAGGCTCAACTCCAATCCTCAAGCCCCCCCGCCCCCTCCCTCCCCCCCCCCCCCCAACAGGTCAGATTTTCAGGATATCCCAGCTTCAGCACAGGTGGCTCCATCAAAGGCTCAGTCAAAGACTGAGCCGCTGATTGAGCCACCTGTGCTGAAGCAGGGACTGATTGACAGGTGACCAGACATCCTGGTTTAGCCGTGTCGGTCTCGTTTTTTGGACTTTGTCCCAGGTTCCGACTTTAAAAAAAAAAAAAAAAAACACGTCCCGTTTTTTTTCCTGCACTTGCCGACGGCGCATGCGTGAAATTTGTCCCGGTTGGTCCCAGGGAAAATCTGGTCACCCTACTGATTGAGACAGTGCTGATGCCGAGATAACCTGAAAACCTGACCTGTTTGGGGGGAGGGGGGCGGGGGTGCTTGAGGACGGACGTTGAGCACCCTCGAGCTTACTTACATAACGCCAACTCCCTGCGCTAACCTGAACAGACTCTTGTGGATATGCAAGGTTATGATAATGCCTCATTTGCCCATCATTAATTATCACTAACGGCCATTATAGTTAACGTCCTGCTCACTACGGGAGAAAACGACTTGCTGCTGCGTTATTGTCCTTTTGAAGATACACGGTTGGTTTTAATGCGATGTTAACCCTAACGTAACATCATGTTAACTGACTGCACAGAGCTTTGTGAATCTGAGCCACAGAGAGAAAGGCGTCTAGGAAAACGTTATATAAAGCCGATTAGCATCTATGTATTCTCGTTAATTATCTTCCATTATGAAATACTCGCCTTTTAATTACACTTCTGGTAGTGCTAAATCAGATGCAGTTATTAATGAGCGTTGCATTTAATGCTGCAGAACACTTAGGCCCATGTTGATCAAGCTGTGCTACACCACAAGACACCGTATTGCCGTCTCAAGGGCCAGACGGTGCATTATGGCATAGCACTGCTTGACAAACATGGGCCTTGATCTTTAACACTTATAAGTGAAAGATATTTTTTTTTTTTTTACTATAACAGAATTGTTTTGAGAGAGATACGTTAATACTGTACCTTTTCATACTGTAATTTGATTCCAAGAGCTATGATCAAATATTTGTATGCGATCTGCAACAAAAGATAAAACAGACAGTTAAATGACGATATGGTCACTTTCATGTCTATTTAGCCGATTGGACCCGATATCAAATCTGCACCGTACCCCACAGCGCTGCGTCGTTCTGCTCTGCCCTTCCCAGTCTGTTTTGTATGATACATTTGAAATGTGGGTGTGTTTGACCCTATGGAAACGCTGGAGTAAAACAATATATGTAAAGGTTTTCTGTCCACCCACTCAACCAGGGCGATATCTAGGTTGTACAGGGGTAATTAGTGGTTAATAGCAACACCAAAAGAGAAGTGTTTCTCTCCACAGACGGAGGGAACCTGGAAAACTCCGTTGCGTGCACTCACAAAATATTGAGGTAGAGAATGCAAGCAAGTGGGGGTTCCAGTTTCCCTCCGTCTGTGGAGAGAAACACTGTTCTTATGGTGTTGCTAGTAAAAAAAAAACCTATATATATTTATATTTTTACAGCTCCTTGTGGTCACTAAACAGGTAGATCAGCACGTAGCTCAAACATATTGATTCACTGTTCCGGTACATGGAGTCAAAACCCTTCAAAAGTCGGTCTCTCTCACCTCTCTTTCCTATGAGCACAGATGTGTGTTGTCACTTATTTCACACGCTCTCCAAATCACTAGACAGGAGCACAGCCCATGCTGGCCAATTAGTGGTTAAACCTCTCCCATCAAGGTCCATATCACGAAGTGAAAAGTGCATAACTGATACAAAAGTGCCATAATGCCATGGTCCAGATCCATAAAAGGATGCCAAGCTTTAGCGCACCTTGCATCCCATCCATATGAACAGGAAGAGATGGGTGCTAGAGCGTAGCGCCTTTTGTGGACCGGACCGTAAGGCTGTAACATAGCTTGGAGGTGTCCAGGTCATTGGCACAGGCTGAATTAATCCCGTTGTGTTTTTTCGGGGGGGGGGGGGGGGGGTTTCCATAGAAAAACCGTGGACAGAAGTCCTAGAATGCACCAAGAAGTAAAAACAAACACACTCGACTTGTCCCAAATGACTTGGAGCCATCTTTACATATGGTCATCTCGTCTACAGGGATACATAATCACCCACTTATCCAGAGAAACAATGGTTGCTGAAATGTGGTCAAAACATGGAGGAATCCATTGACTTACGGTCAAGTGCTACCATGTGGCAGTGTTGTCCCCCTGGTCACCCACAGCACTGCTCTTGGTAGATAAGCCTGCTGGGATGTTTGCACTCGAGTTGAGCAGGTTACATACAGCAGTTACATAGTATGTTTCTTCTATTGGGATAAATACCTCTTTATCATCTCCTATGCGGATACAGTTCTTATCCGGATCAAAGCCCTTAACTTCAGATTTGATCCACTCGACCCCCGATGGTATCAAACTCGCCGTGTAGCGTTCCGAGCTGGCTAACTTTTTGGCACCACCTCCAACAAGGGTCCATATGGGCTGGTAATAGTGTTTCTGAATAAAAGAAAGCAATGTCTTACCAACACGCAAATTCATGCATTTGATTGCGCTTGTGGGTGGGTTTTTGGACGGTTTTGCATCCAGGTAAGAAACAGCATCATTCATAACAGGAGAAACGTCACAAGCAGAAAGATTCTGAACTCTACAGCCCCCCAAAAAGTAAGCGCTGTAGGACGCAGGTAGTGAGAAGCGAACCTGGCGAGATTTCAAACTAACTTTCCAAACAGGTCGAAAATATCTGCTAAAATTTCTATCAAACTTTTGGCGCCATAAGTTCTAGCAACACGGCCCAAATTGTTAAAAATTCACTATTTTGCTTTTATAAAGTGGCAAAAAAAGCAGCTGCTACTTTTTAAGTTTGATTGAAATTTTTAAAGTGAAACTTATCGTAATGAAATGACCATGCAAGGCCCGTTGACTTTTGGCGCTTAAGCAAACTTGTTGGTCGAATCAAAAACGGGTAGAATTTGCAAGTTGGTTTAAGACCGCACAGCTCTAGAAGCAAGTCATGGCTCGTTAAAAAACACAAGAGATGGGAATGTGGAGGGTTACCTTTTATAGATAGGAGTTGCCAGATGCAAGTGTGTAATGCTAAATAACTTTATCAAACACCTCTGAAGCTAGTGATTGTGTTGCTAGTGTAGTGCCTATGTCATGTGTTCGTACGGTACCTGTAGACCCTAGCGTTGCGATGTACGCCTATACCATGTGTTCGTGCTGTACCTTTCGGACCCTAGCGTTGTGATGCAAGCATATACCATGTGTTCATGCTGTACCTGCGGACCCCAGTGTTGGGATGTACGCCTATACCATGTGTTCATGCTGTACCTTTCGGACCCTAGCGTTGTGATGTAAGCATATACCATGTGTTCATGCTGTACCTGCGGACCCTAGTGTTGGGATGTACGCCTATACCATGTGTTCATGCTGTACCTTTCGGACCCTAGCGTTGTGATGTAAGCATATACCATGTGTTCATGCTGTACCTGCGGACCCCAGTGTTGGGATGTACGCCTGTACCATGTGTTCATGCTGTACCTGCGGACCCTAGCGTTGGGATGTACGCATATACCATGTGTTCGTGCTGTACCTGCAGACCCTAGCGTTGGGATGTACGCCTGTACCATGTGTTCGTGATGTACCTGCGGACCCTAGCGTTGGGATGTACGCCTGTACCATGTGTTCGTGCTGTACCTGCGGACCCTAGCGTTGGGATGTACGCCTATACCATGTGTTCGTGCTGTACCTGCGGACCCTAGCGTTGGGATGTACGCCTATACCATGTGTTCGTGATGTACCTGCGGACCCTAGCGTTGGGATGTACGCCTATACCATGTGTTCGTGCTGTACCTGCGGACCCTAGCGTTGGGATGTACGCCTATACCATGTGTTCATGCTGTACCTGCGGACCTTAGCGTTGGGATGTACGCCTATACCATGTGTTCATGCTGTACCTGCGGACCCTAGCATTGGGATGTACGCCTATACCATGTGTTCATACTGTACCTGCGGACCCTAGCGTTGGGATGTACGCCTATACCATGTGTTCATGCTGTACCTGCGGACCTTAGCGTTGGGATGTACGCCTATACCATGTGTTCATGCTGTACCTGCGGACCCTAGCGTTGGGATGTACGCCTATACCATGTGTTCGTGATGTACCTGCGGACCCTAGCGTTGGGATGTACGCCTATACCATGTGTTCGTGCTGTACCTGCGGACCCTAGCGTTGGGATGCAAGCCTATACCATGTGTTCGTGCTGTACCTGCGGACCCTAGCGTTGGGATGTAAGCCTATACCATGTGTTCCCGCTGTACCTGCGGACCCTAGCGTTGGGATGTACGCCTATACCATGTGTTCGTGCTGTACCTGCGGACCCTAGCGTTGGGATGTACGCCTATACCATGTATTCCTACTGTACCTGCGGACCCTAGCGTTGGGATGTACGCCTATACCATGTGTTCGTGCTGTACCTGCGGACCCTAGCGTTGGGATGTACGCCTATACCATGTGTTCATGCTGTACCTGCGGACCCTAGCGTTGGGATGTACGCCTATACCATGTATTCCTACTGTACCTGCGGACCCTAGCGTTGGGATGTACGCCTATACCATGTGTTCATGCTGTACCTGCGGACCCTAGCGTTGGGATGTAAGCCTATACCATGTGTTCATGCTGTACCTGCGGACCCTAGCGTTGGGATGTAAGCCTATACCATGTGTTCGTGCTGTACCTGCGGACCCTAGCGTTGGGATGTACGCCTATACCATGTGTTCGTGCTGTACCTGCGGACCCTAGCGTTGGGATGTACGCCTATACCATGTGTTCGTGCTGTACCTGCGGACCCTAGCGTTGGGATGTACACTTATACCATGTGTTCATGCTGTACCTGCGGACCCTAGCGTTGGGATGTACGCCTGTACCATGTGTTCGTACTGTACCTGCGGACCCTAGCGTTGGGATGTAAGCCTATACCATGTGTTCGTACGGTACCTGCGGACCCTAGCGTTGGGATGTAAGCCTGTACCATGTGTTCATGCTGTACCTGCGGACCCTAGCGTTGGGATGTACGCCTGTACCATGTGTTCGTACTGTACCTGCGGACCCTAGCGTTGGGATGTAAGCCTATACCATGTGTTCATGCTGTACCTGCAGACCCTAGCGTTGGGATGTACGCCTATACCATGTGTTCATGCTGTACCTGCAGACCCTAGCGTTGGGATGTACGCCTATACCATGTGTTCATGCTGTACCTGCGGACCCTAGCGTTGGGATGTAAGCCTATACCATGTGTTCATGCTGTACCTGCGGACCCTAGCGTTGGGATGTACGCCTATACCATGTGTTCGTGCTGTACCTGCGGACCCTAGCGTTGGGATGTAAGCCTATACCATGTGTTCGTACGGTACCTGCGGACCCTAGCGTTGGGATGTACGCCTATACCATGTGTTCGTGCTGTACCTGCGGACCCTAGCGTTGGGATGTACACTTATACCATGTGTTCATGCTGTACCTGCGGACCCTAGCGTTGGGATGTACACGTATACCATGTGTTCGTGCTGTACCTGCGGACCTTAGCATTGGGATGTACGCCTATACCATGTGTTCATGCTGTACCTGCGGACCTTAGCGTTGGGATGTACGCCTATACCATGTGTTCATGCTGTACCTGCGGACCCTAGCGTTGGGATGTACGCCTGTACCATGTATTCCTACTGTACCTGCGGACCCTAGCGTTGGGATGTACGCCTATACCATGTGTTCGTGCTGTACCTGCGGACCCTAGCGTTGGGATGTACGCCTATACCATGTGTTCGTGCTGTACCTGCAGACCCTAGCGTTGGGATGTACACTTATACCATGTGTTCGTGCTGTACCTGCGGACCCTAGCGTTGGGATGTACACTTATACCATGTATTCCTACTGTACCTGCGGACCCTAGCGTTGGGATGTAAGCCTATACCATGTGTTCGTGCTGTACCTGCGGACCCTAGCGTTGGGATGTACGCCTGTACCATGTGTTCGTGCTGTACCTGCGGACCCTAGCGTTGGGATGTAAGCATATACCATGTGTTCATGCTGTACCTGCGGACCCTAGCGTTGGGATGTAAGCCTATACCATGTGTTCATGCTGTACCTGCGGACACTAGCGTTGGGATGTACGCCTATACCATGTGTTCGTGCTGTACCTGCGGACCCTAGCGTTGGGATGTACGCCTATACCATGTGTTCGTGATGTACCTGCGGACCCTAGCGTTGGGATGTACGCCTATACCATGTGTTCATGCTGTACCTGCGGACCCTAGCGCTGGGATGTACGCCTATACCATGTGTTCATGCTGTACCTGCGGACCCTAGCGTTGGGATGTACGCCTGTACCATGTATTCCTACTGTACCTGCGGACCCTAGCGTTGGGATGTACGCCTATACCATGTGTTCGTGCTGTACCTGCGGACCCTAGCGTTGGGATGTAAGCCTATACCATGTGTTCATGCTGTACCTGCGGACCCTAGCGTTGGGATGTAAGCCTATACCATGTGTTCGTGCTGTACCTGCGGACCCTAGCGTTGGGATGTACGCCTATACCATGTGTTCGTGCTGTACCTGCGGACCCTAGCGTTGGGATGTACGCCTATACCATGTGTTCGTGCTGTACCTGCGGACCCTAGCGTTGGGATGCAAGCCTATACCATGTGTTCGTGCTGTACCTGCGGACCCTAGCGTTGGGATGCAAGCCTATACCATGTGTTCGTGCTGTACCTGCGGACCCTAGCGTTGGGATGTACACTTATACCATGTGTTCATGCTGTACCTGCGGACCCTAGCGTTGGGATGTACGCCTGTACCATGTGTTCGTACTGTACCTGCGGACCCTAGCGTTGGGATGTACGCCTATACCATGTGTTCGTACGGTACCTGCGGACCCTAGCGTTGGGATGTAAGCCTGTACCATGTGTTCATGCTGTACCTGCGGACCCTAGCGTTGGGATGTACGCCTGTACCATGTGTTCGTACTGTACCTGCGGACCCTAGCGTTGGGATGTAAGCCTATACCATGTGTTCATGCTGTACCTGCAGACCCTAGCGTTGGGATGTACGCCTATACCATGTGTTCGTACGGTACCTGCGGACCCTAGCGTTGGGATGTACGCCTATACCATGTGTTCGTACGGTACCTGCGGACCCTAGCGCTGGGATGTAAGCATATACCATGTATTCCTACTGTACCTGCGGACCCTAGCGTTGGGATGTACGCCTGTACCATGTGTTCATGCTGTACCTGCGGACCCTAGCGTTGGGATGTAAGCCTATACCATGTGTTCGTACTGTACCTGCGGACCCTAGCATTGGGATGTACGCCTATACCATGTGTTCGTGCTGTACCTGCGGACCCTAGCGTTGGGATGTACGCCTATACCATGTGTTCATGCTGTACCTGCGGACCCTAGTGTTGGGATGTACGCCTGTACCATGTGTTCGTGCTGTACCTGCGGACCCTAGCGTTGGGATGTAAGCCTATACCATGTGTTCGTACTGTACCTGCGGACCCTAGCGTTGGGATGTACGCCTATACCATGTGTTCGTGCTGTACCTGCGGACCCTAGCGTTGGGATGTACGCCTGTACCATGTGTTCGTGCTGTACCTGCGGACCCTAGCGTTGGGATGTACGCCTATACCATGTGTTCGTGCTGCACCTGCGGACCCTAGCGTTGGGATGTACGCCTGTACCATGTGTTCGTGCTGTACCTGCGGACCCTAGCGTTGGGATGTACGCCTGTACCATGTGTTCGTGCTGTACCTGCGGACCCTAGCGTTGGGATGTAAGCCTATACCATGTGTTCGTGCTGTACCTGCGGACCCTAGCGTTGGGATGTACGCCTGTACCATGTGTTCGTGCTGTACCTGCGGACCCTAGCGTTGGGATGTAAGCCTATACCATGTGTTCATGCTGTACCTGCGGACCCTAGCGTTGGGATGTACACTTATACCATGTGTTCATGCTGTACCTGCGGACCCTAGCGTTGGGATGTACGCCTATACCATGTGTTCGTGCTGTACCTGCGGACCCTAGCGTTGGGATGTACACTTATACCATGTGTTCATGCTGTACCTGCGGACCCTAGCGTTGGGATGTACGCCTATACCATGTGTTCGTGCTGTACCTGCGGACCCTAGCGTTGGGATGTACGCCTATACCATGTGTTCATGCTGTACCTGCGGACCCTAGCGTTGGGATGTACGCCTGTACCATGTATTCCTACTGTACCTGCGGACCCTAGCGTTGGGATGTACGCCTGTACCATGTATTCCTACTGTACCTGCGGACCCTAGCGTTGGGATGTACGCCTATACCATGTGTTCGTGCTGTACCTGCGGACCCTAGCGTTGGGATGTAAGCCTATACCATGTGTTCATGCTGTACCTGCGGACCCTAGCGTTGGGATGTAAGCCTATACCATGTGTTCGTGCTGTACCTGCGGACCCTAGCGTTGGGATGTACGCCTATACCATGTGTTCGTGCTGTACCTGCGGACCCTAGCGTTGGGATGTACGCCTATACCATGTGTTCGTGCTGTACCTGCGGACCCTAGCGTTGGGATGTACACTTATACCATGTGTTCATGCTGTACCTGCGGACCCTAGCGTTGGGATGTACACTTATACCATGTGTTCGTGCTGTACCTGCGGACCCTAGCGTTGGGATGTACGCCTATACCATGTGTTCGTACGGTACCTGCGGACCCTAGCGTTGGGATGTACGCCTGTACCATGTGTTCGTACTGTACCTGCGGACCCTAGCGTTGGGATGTAAGCCTATACCATGTGTTCATGCTGTACCTGCAGACCCTAGCGTTGGGATGCAAGCCTATACCATGTGTTCTTGCTGTACCTGCGGACCCTAGCGTTGGGATGTAAGCCTATACCATGTGTTCATGCTGTACCTGCAGACCCTAGCGTTGGGATGTACGCCTATACCATGTATTCCTACTGTACCTGCGGACCCTAGCGTTGGGATGTACGCCTATACCATGTGTTCGTGCTGTACCTGCGGACCCTAGCGTTGGGATGTAAGCCTATACCATGTGTTCGTACGGTACCTGCGGACCCTAGCGTTGGGATGTACGCCTATACCATGTGTTCGTACTGTACCTGCGGACCCTAGCATTGGGATGTACGCCTATACCATGTGTTCGTGCTGTACCTGCGGACCCTAGCGTTGGGATGTAAGCCTATACCATGTGTTCATGCTGTACCTGCGGACCCTAGCGCTGGGATGTACGCCTATACCATGTGTTCGTGCTGTACCTGCGGACCCTAGCGTTGGGATGTAAGCCTATACCATGTGTTCATGCTGTACCTGCGGACCCTAGCGTTGGGATGTAAGCCTATACCATGTGTTCGTGCTGTACCTGCGGACCCTAGCGTTGGGATGTACGCCTGTACCATGTGTTCGTGCTGTACCTGCGGACCCTAGCGTTGGGATGTACGCCTGTACCATGTGTTCGTGCTGTACCTGCGGACCCTAGCGTTGGGATGTACGCCTATACCATGTGTTCGTACTGTACCTGCGGACCCTAGCGTTGGGATGTAAGCCTATACCATGTGTTCGTGCTGTACCTGCGGACCCTAGCGTTGGGATGTAAGCCTATACCATGTGTTCATGCTGTACCTGCGGACCCTAGCGTTGGGATGTACGCCTATACCATGTGTTCATGCTGTACCTGCGGACCCTAGCGTTGGGATGTACGCCTATACCATGTGTTCATGCTGTACCTGCGGACCCTAGCGTTGGGATGTAAGCCTATACCATGTGTTCATGCTGTACCTGCGGACCCTAGCGTTGGGATGTACGCCTATACCATGTGTTCATGCTGTACCTGCGGACCCTAGCGTTGGGATGTAAGCCTATACCATGTGTTCATGCTGTACCTGCGGACCCTAGCGTTGGGATGTAAGCCTATATCATGTGTTCATGCTGTACCTGCGGACCTTAGCGTTGGGATGTACGCCTATACCATGTGTTCATGCTGTACCTGCGGACCCTAGCGTTGGGATGTAAGCCTATACCATGTGTTCCCGCTGTACCTGCGGACCCTAGCGTTGGGATGTACACTTATACCATGTATTCCTACTGTACCTGCGGACCCTAGCGTTGGGATGTAAGCCTATATCATGTGTTCATGCTGTACCTGCGGACCCTAGCGTTGGGATGTACGCCTATACCATGTGTTCCCGCTGTACCTGCGGACCCTAGCGTTGGGATGTACGCCTATACCATGTGTTCCCGCTGTACCTGCGGACCCTAGCGTTGGGATGTAAGCATATACCATGTGTTCGTGCTGTACCTGCGGACCCTAGCGTTGGGATGTACGCCTATACCATGTGTTCATGCTGTACCTGCGGACCCTAGCGTTGGGATGTACGCCTATACCATGTGTTCGTGCTGTACCTGCGGACCCTAGCGTTGGGATGTACGCCTATACCATGTGTTCGTACGGTACCTCACTTGGCTCTATAATGGCGACGTTCCCAGCTCCTACTTTTCTTTTCATCCGGGCGCCCATCGTGATGCCTCCAGCTCCGCCCCCGACAACAACCACGTCATAATATTCCTTCGTTGCACATCTTCCTGCCGCGTGTAAGCTGCGGCAGCTCCCACCGTACACGCCTGTCCTAAGCAATTGTGCACACTGGTGCATATGGAGGCTGGAAGACATCACCCCAAATGTTGCCATTCACCGTGTGTTCGGCTGCTGCAAAAAAATCAAATAAAATAAATAGGGGAAAAAGTTTGCGATGAAAGAATCTAAAGGAATGACATTTTGGGATGAATAAGAGATGGTAAAAAGTTGGAATGTGAGGCATTTAATTAGGTACCAGTCCTGTGACACAGATGATATTGTAGATTTAACATTCACAGAATTCAGAGTTATTCCTCTGTGAGGCCAATACATGGACCTTGGGCCTGTGATCAACTCTTGTTCTTGTGTATTTTATCAGTATTCATATGAACTATAAATCTCACAGTAGTGTAAAAAATAACAGAGGGGGGGGGGGGGGGGAATCCAATTGTTTAAATTGATGGTTTACGTCTTGGATTTTCAAAGATGGCCTCCATTGCGGCTTCCTATTGACCTGTGGGATATGGCAGCCATTTTGATTTTCCAAATCAGAGATAAAACAAGGGTAGCCAAGAAGGTAAATGGCTCAAGGGGGGGCGGGGGAGAGGGGGGTTCCATATCTCAAAATTAGCGCATGGTTCATCTTCAGAGCACCCCCCCCCCTGGTTCTATATGTAAAAAAAAAAAAAAAACAATGTTGGGGGGAAAAAAAGAGAGTTTACAACTTTGCATTAATATATAACTCACACTTACTGCCTGCAAGGTATTTATTGTCAAATGACTTGCAGGCTCATCCAGCAATAAAATGGTGAGCATGCAAAAGACCGGTCATATACAAAAGGTGGGGTTCCTGGAGCCATAAAAAGAAAACCGATCACTTTACAAGCACTATTTTATTTCTGGTTAAAGCGTACATTTCTAATTGCCCTTAGCATGCGCTACCCACCCAAAGTTCCTGCTTAGTTTCCAGCAGTGGCGTAGCTAGACATGTGCGGGCTCCCGGGCAAAAAAAAAATTCAAAACAAACACTAGAACGCCAATGCATATGCGCGTAGTACACATGCGCTACAGGGAGAGTGGCGCTTCGCAGTACAAACAAGTTTGTATTTGAAGCGCGACGCCGGGAGGAGGAAGCGCGGAAGCTAGCGCGTTCCACTACGGACGCGGCCTCACTTTTGAACAAAAAGTATTATAATAGTTTTGTCTTGTGTAGCGCTTATTGTGTACGCAGCACTGTACATAGAATATTTTTGCAGGCATGAATCCCTGCCCCGTGGAGCTTACAATCTATGTGTTTGGTGCCTGAGGCACAGGGAGATAAAGTGACTTGCCCAAGGTCACAAGGAGCCGACACCGGGAATTAAACCAGACTCCCCTGATTCATTCAGTGTCGTTGTTCTTAATGCCCTTGATTCATTGTTGAGTCAGTGTCTTTACTCACTGAGCCACTCCTCCACTCATATATGCAGCAATGTAGCAATAACGTGAAGCAATAAACAGCTATACTCACAGAATATGGATTTGAGGGGCCTTTTTCTATTGTTCCAACAAAAGGTGCAACAGTCCAGTCCCCCTGGCTTGAACCTTTCCCCTGCTTTCTTAACTCACCCTTACCTGCAGTGTGACGGTAAAGACATCCTGTGTTTGCTGATATCATGCTTGCTGACAGTGTTCCTTTGCACGTTCACACGCATTATAAAATTATGGTTAATGTAAAACACCAATTACTGCCCCAATTTCTTACTGAATTCTTCAGCATGGTACATTTGGCTCTGCAGACAGAAGCTTCATTCATTTACATGAATTAGATACTTATAATCTACTTACACAGGCAGCTACTGTACAGTATGATCTCGCACAGCTCGTACCATGTATCGAGTGTGGTAACAATACATCTGTTGGTGCATGTATTGCCTTCTACATTTTGTTAATGCCCTTTTCAGAATCCTATAATATAATACGGTATAAAAACCATCAGCAGCAATATTTCCAATATATATATATATGTAAAGCGTGTGACAATGTATAATCCTACATCATCACTTAAGCTGGCAATTGTTTGGTGCTCCTGTTATAAGTCTGTCAAAATCCTAATTGTGTGCCTAACATAACGGCTGCCTTTCAGTTTCAATCAATCCTTCAGTTAGTGCAACTCAACAGCTACAATGTATCCTTATATTACCAAGGTAACATTATCTATTGTTACAGTTTGCAGCTGAAACGGCTGGGAACATTGGCAACAAATTATCACAAACAGGAAAGTGTTACAAAGATCTTGCAGTGCTGGGGAGGTGGCTAAAATCTGCTATAGAAACCAAAGGATGCTCTGTATATTAAAACTCATTAAAATGGCAATGAGATGAATATTTTTTTTTTCTAAAGTCACTATTATCTAATACTACAGAACAGATAGATAGATAGATAGATAGATAGATAGATAGATAGATAGATAGATAGATAGATAGATAGATGTACTGTATACACATACACACACAAGATTTCACAAGTTTTGTTGTATTAACCCACAGTGCATAATGAAATCACTTTTCTAACCGACTTAGGTCCACATCTTTGACTGAGCCACCTGTACTGAAGCAGGGAGATCCATAAAAGCTGGCCTGTTTGTGGCCCTTGAGGACCGAGTTTGAGACCCCTGCTTTAGCATATGAATGGCAGTAAAGGTGGTCCCCTTTTGTGGACCCGGGTCTCAGCCCTCGGCTTTGCTATTCACTATTGTGAAATGGAATGTGGTAAATAATTCACTTATAAATTCTGGTTTACAGAACAGAGGAACAATAATGTGAACATAACCAAACTTTATATACATGGGTATGTTAATATCGTAGGCACATCCTATGGCACTCACGTTGTATAGAGTTTCACGTACTAGTAACGGTAACATAACTATTATTTACACACTATAAATAAGTTACTTCAAAGATTGGGGCACATTTTTGGCCCTTCTGTTAATGCCTATTTCTGTAGTGAGAGAGACGTTTAAAATATACCCCAAATGATCTCGCTTCATGAAACGGAGACATCACAAAAGATCATAAGTCTTTGTCTGAGCCACTGATTGAGCCACCTGTGCTGAAGCAGGGATATCCTGAAAACCGGACTTGTCGGTGGCCCGTTAGGACTGGAGTTGGCCACCGCGGTTCTAGATATAAAACATTTAACTTCTATAATTCATCCTTTCTAAAGAGCACACTAGAGTCAAAGTCAGCACTTAAATGTAATAGTCTAGAAATAATAAAATGCTTTGGTGCAATTCTTTTCCCCCCTCCATTTTTCTTATTCATGCTACGTATAGTTAGACAAGACATACAGTAATAGACAATTAAAAAAAAAAGTAGCTGGGCCTGTCCCAGTGTGCTGTTCTGCTTGTGTGCAGACACAACAGCGTCACATACCAAACACCGGGTGACTAAACACAACTTAGTGTAAGCTTTCAACCCCTGGCACGAAGCCAAAAGAACCGCTAGAGCAGGGAAATTAAACCACAACAAAAAAAATGATAGTTAGCTCAAGACTTAGCACTTTCAAGAATGATAGTTAGGTGTGAAAGTAATTTGTAATTGACATTAATGTTATTTACATTACAGAGGCCTTCGCCTCTTCCCCGGCACTTAATTTAAGTGCTTTCGGGAAGCGCGTGGGGCCTCTGTAAACCCCCCCCCCTCGCAGCTAATCTCGTGCCCCCCCCCCAGTTTGCGCACCGCTGCTATAGGGTGTGGGAACAATGGGATGCAAGAGATTAGCTGAGGTAGCGTAGGGGATTGAGTGAAGAATGAGGAGAGAAGAGAAATTATCCTTAAATGAGGAGACAAGATGGAAAGGCCCCAGGGGGAGTACTATACGATGAAGACTGGCATTTCTAAATGTGTCAATGTTATAGGATTCGGAATGTGATTGTTGCTTTATAAAACTGTGTATAAGATGGTTGTTCTTCTCCCCCCCCCCCCCTTCCAGTCCCATCCACCCTCCCTTTTTATTGTTAAAAATCTTAACAAAAATACAAGTTAAAAAAAATGCCTAACGTTAATCCTGGAAAGGTTGGGGGGGTGTGGGGTAATATAACTCAGGGGTACTATGTATATCTTAATTTATATAGCGCCATACAGGTACATAGAGCATTACAGCAGTAATACATGTGACATAATAATATAACACATAAATGGGAATAAGTGCTTCAAAAATAAAAACAATAGGAACAGGAGTCCCTGCCCCGAAGAGCTTACAATCTAAGTGGAAAACGGGGAGAATTTACAGAGACAATAGGAGGGTGTTCTGGTCAGTGCGTCTGCAAGGGACCAAGGTCAGTGCGTATGAGATGTATAGTATCAACCACAGAGCTACCCATGTGCTTCATTAAAGAGGTGTGTTTTAAGAAAGGTCCTAAAAAAGGTGGAGAGAGAGGGAGACAGAAGACATCCTTGAGCGGAACGCAAGAGTCGTAATTTTGTAAGTGATAGAGAGTTTAATAGGAAGTCGGGAGAGGGATTTCAGCAGAAGAGACGCTGAGACAGATTTAGGAGTAAAGTGATTCTAGCAGCATTGTTTAGGATAGATTGTAAGAGAGACAGGCCGCACTGTAGGAGATTACAATAGTTGAGACGGGAGAGAAGAGGGTCTGCGTTAGTTTTAGCAGTTGAGCGACAGAAGATAGGAACTATGTAAATAGAGAGGTTCACGCTCCGCTCGTTCTGGCGTGGACCCACGTGTTACAACACATCACTAGCCCTCCTCTCCTAAACCGACGTACGTTTCACTCCATACACAGAGCTCTCCAAGGGCGACTGTTCGAACCGAGTGTAGCGCGAGCTATGCAGTGACGTCTGACAGGTACAGAGCAGGTATAGGAGGCAGGCGATAGGTGTGCTTCCAATTACAGAAGCCACTCGCTATACAGTAAAGTACTTGGCTCTTTCATCAACGTGCGGGTTTGCTTACACAGGTATACAGGAATCACTTTATCTCATTTAGGCCACTTTCTAGATTCCTTTCAATTCAGCAGCTGCACTGACGAGCTATCGAACTATTAAACAGTGGTCTTAGAACCTCTCTGTTTACACAGTCTGCCCATCTCCTTTTAGCCCCTCTTCCAGGATTATTGTTAGGCATTTTATCACTGCTTTTATAGTGTTTGGAGTATTTATATATTTTTTTAAAGTGATGTATTAAAAAGGTCAAGTTTTAGGACAATTTATTCACTCACTCAATTCATAAATTCATCAATTCATAGATACTTAAATCTAGAGCCGACTTGAGTGCACGTCCATAAATATATGTACTGCTCACTTCTCTTTTGCTAATCATTTTCCAAGAAGGTTCAGTGGGAGACGGAGTTGTTGATATGGGGTGGGGAGCACTTGTCGGTTAGGGGGGGGGGGAAGAGGAGTTGTAGGTTAGGGGGGGGAGAGGACTTGTAGGTTAGGGGGAGGAGTTATTGAGTGGAGGAGCAGTCGTTGAAGGAGGGTAGCGCTTCTTGAGCAGTTGGGGAGCAGTGACCTCGTCAGTGTGATGTGAGGGTGAACTCAGCAGAAAAAGGCATCTTTGCCTGGTGTCTGAGGAGAATGGAGATAGTGATCTGCCCAAGGTCACAAGGAGCGGGCACTGCGATTGTGTCATTATTGTCAGAGTCTTTACACACTAAGCCACAAATAATAAAATAATATGTTTCCTTCTTTAAACTGCATATCACAGACGGTGCCTTTTAAACATTTCGGTTATACTTGGGGTGTTTCAAAGGAAATGAGGAAGCCAAATGGGAGAACATTGCAGGCACCAGCATTGCGACACTGCTACATTGCAAGAGAAGGATCTCACAGAGAGGGCAGGAAGTAATAGAAACATCATTCAGGTCCAAGCGTTATATCTTTACAGCATATGAAGCAATCACACCCTTTTACAAATAATTATATGTTCAGTATATCGGTCTGATAGTGTACATAGAATGTTTGCAGGCACAGCGAGCCCCTGCCCTGTAGAGCTGACGATCTAACACTGGTCCTGAGACACGGGGGGGGGGGGGGAAAGGGGGGAATAACTTGACCCAAGGTCACAAGGGGTTGGAACTGGGTTCACCTGTTTCGAAGCCAACTTTAACACCGAGCTTCTGCTTCAGCATTTCTTACAACAGGAAGATGGCGGGGAGGAAAGACTCCACGAATTGTAGTTTCCGCTTACGATCTTCGCCGCCATCAGCGCACGGCAAAGCCTACTGACTGCGACATGTTACCACATCCTGGAAATGCGCCCAATATATCGTTTCCAAACGGTTTCAGGATGTTGGTCAACTTTACGTGAACCTGATCATTTCATGAGACTCAAAAGGAAAAAAACAGTGGTCTACACTAATAAGCATGTCATTTTGTAACTGTATAAACCAGTTTGAGTGCCGGAAGGGACGCGGAACCAGGAGTAGCACAGTCCCCCCGGGAACATCGTCATCATGTGACGGCAGCGTCACACAGCAGGAATCCTCTGCTGTTCCCCAGCTGGGCAGATCGAATTCGGGGCTCTCCGGGGGCATAAAAACGCTATCTTATTGCCCAAACAAGTACATAGCACAGGGCTGACCAACTCCAGTCCTCAAGAGCCAACAGGTCAATATTTCAGGATATCCCTGCTTCAGCACAGGTGGCTCAGTCAGTGGCTCAGTCTTTACTGAGCCACCTGTGCTGAAGCAGGTTTATCCTGAAAAACTGACCTGTTGGTGGCCCTTGAGGACTAGGGTCGGCCACCCCCGACGCAGCATATGACATATGTAATGGGTAACGTTTAACAGGGAGGGAATGAAGTTTCATTAAACAAGTAGTGGTCCTGTCCTACATTTCAGGATGGGCTATAAAACAAGGGGGCACCTGCATCTCAACCAAAAGTATGACTAATGAATAAGGATGGGCAGCTTCGGGGGCAGGGACTGTGTCTGTTACAATCCTATGTGCTGCGTGCCGCGCTGTACTGTAATTGTGACAGACTGTGTGTCCCATTGGGAGAAAAGCGCTATATGAAATAAAGTTATTATTAAGTTACAACTCTGCAGTCCCACTTTCCTTTTAAATAAACCTACATTTACTTTAAAAAAGGAACCTCGCCCCCACCCCCCTTTTTTTTTTTAAACATATATAATATATTCATTCTACTTATATGACAGCTGCTTCATTTGCCAAAATATATTAACCCCATCAGTGCTGGTGGGGCAGGGGGGAAGGCCCCTACAACGCCATAGAGCCCATGGCCCTCCTGGGCAGTATGTGTGATACTACATTTACTTTACAAGGTAATCAAACAAATACTTTGTTATTCTACCCAGAGTGTCCAGTTTGGTGGAATTTTCCGATGCCAAGTAATGGAGTATTATTAACCCCTCACCCCCACCCCTCCAAACCCTGTTCATATATTCTAAAGTTTCTCCAAAACCCTTCAAAGTCACCCAAATCACCAATCGCTTCCACTGTCAGACCCATCACCATGCCACCGACAAGACTAAATCCAGACCCGACCCCCAACCCCTTCCCATCCCCAACCCAGCTCTCAATGCATCTAACCCATAGCATGACCATAATGTCCACACCCCTACCCACCAACCAGGCTCTCAATGCATCTAACCCATAGCATGACCATAATGTCCCCACCCCTACCCACCAACCCAGCTCTCAATGCATCTAACCCATAGCATGACCATAATGTCCACACCCCTACCCACCAACCAGGCTTTCAATGCATCAAACCCATAGCATGACCATAATGTCCCCACCCCTACCCACCAACCAGGCTCTCAATGCATCTAACCCATAGCATGACCATAATGTCCCCACCCCTACCCACCAACCTGGCTCTCAATGCATCTAACCCATAGCATGACCATAATGTCCACACCCCTACCCACCAACAAGGCTCTCAATGCATCTAACCCATAGCATGACCATAATGTCCACACCCCTACCCACCAACCTGGCTCTCAATGCATCTAACCCATAGCATGACCATAATGTCCACACCCCTACCCACCAACCAGGCTCTCAATGCATCTAACCCATAGCATGACCATAATGTCCCCACCCCTACCCACCAACCTGGCTCTCAATGCATCAAACCCATAGCATGACCATAAGGCTAAGGCCCCGCTGCACGGCCGCCTTGCTTGTCGGCGGCGCGTGCAATTCACTGCACCGCAGATTTTTCCAGTGCGGGGGGGCGTGACCAAAACGGGTGGGGGGGGCACGACCATGACGTGAGGGGGCGGGACCACCCCACAGCGCAGCACTGCAGCCGCCCCTCAGCCCCCTCCGCAGGATGGCACCCTCGGCCCCCTCACACGCACACAGGCACCCTCACACGCACACAGGCACCCTCACACGCACACAGGCAGGCACACAGGCACACAGGCATGCACACGCACACACACACACACAGGCACACACACACGGGGGGGTGAATCGGAGGGGGATCAGAGCAGGGGGGGAATCAGAGGGGGGAAATCGGAACAGGAGGGTGAATGGAACGGGGGGGGGGGATCGGATTGGCTGCTGGGATCCAATCCGTGATTTGTTCCCTTGCATGCCACGTGACGCGGCACTCGCCGAAATCACAAGCTCCTTGTAGCTCCGGCTGCCTGACGCGTCACAGCACGCAGTCAGCCACGCCGGAAGGAGCCAGCAGGGACCTCAAGAACAGAGGCAAGCAGCTGGTGATCCGCGGCCGCGTGCGCCGCCGGCTGCAGCGGGACCAAAGCCTTAAAATGTTCCCACCCCAATGACATTAACAATTACTCTATAATCTAATCTATACGTAACCACACCTTTGTTTTACTAACTAATATACAGCACTCTGGATAAGTACGCTATACAAATGTTATAAATAAATATCTTTTTCCCCCACAGAACTTCATTGAACTGTTTATTTCTATAATGTACTTATTATGTCTCTTCCTGCTAGAAGAAGCTACGTGATTCCCTTATCAGAACCAGGATATTGGGCTCTGTTTACTTTAAAGGCGTGATTGGGCAAAAGGTTATTGGGCTTGTGCGTCAAAACTTGAATGCTAAAAAGTATTACAAACCTTCAGAGAATGTGCATTGTATTTATGAAGGTTGTTATTCGCTACGGTATATGTCGGTGCTTTTCCAATAATAAACACACATACAATGCATAGTTTGTTGTTTAAAATGAAGTTTGACACATTGCGTTTTGTTGAATGCAACTTAAATTGAAACAGAACAGTGTATTTTTTTAACTGTACAACTAGTGTTCGTAAATAACTTATTAGTGTAATAATACTAATCATAAATATACTGTGAAAAATAATGTGTTATGTTAACCTATATATTGAAACATCCGTGCTGCGTCAAATAAATGGGATACTGCGCAAACGATATATACAGGTTCAACTTGGCGCCCGATACAGATGCACATTTTATTTTTGGGTCATAGATTCAATTTTTTTGTGCGTGCCCAAATACTGGACTAAAATAATTGTGACGCTTAAGGCGCACATTGGGAAAAATAAGACTGGTACATAGACGCACAGAATCGCCATCAAACAAGATTCAAGTGCGTCAATTTTCCATCAAAAATGGAATTTGCGATGCTTATACACAGTATACTATGGGAAGTAAATGCAAGCAAAGTTATTACAATTCATTTACAAGAATATATAGATTGATTGAGATATATCAAATCAAAAACAGTTGATACTGTCTTGTGGCTAACAAAATGCTTTTTATTTGTGTGAGCTTTTCGAGATACAATGATGATCTGTGATTATTTGTTCACTTTTATCCTCCATTACCTGTGAAGTCTCTCCTCCTGCATCTCACTATGCCCTACCTATTGCTTTTTCTCTTTACTGTTTCCTCGCTCCTTTGTGAACGTCTCTGTTGTCTCCAACTTCCCCACTGCACCATTATTTATACACCTCTCTCCCAACAACTTCTATACCCTGCAATAAAAAAACACCCACACAAATCCTCTATTCACACCCTCTATCTAACTCTGTTCCATTGCTAGGGATCTCCCCATAGCCTGAAGCCAGACATACACACCTGATCTCACTCATGCCTCCGTGCCATCTCTTCCCCTGTAAATGGTGTTAACCTTTTCATTTAATACTGACCTACCTTAAATCTCACCCCACAAATCAAGCATCCCAATAGCCTGCACTCATGGCTATTGTCCCACACTCAGTCACTCCTACCACCCATTGTGACCAAGCACTGCCATCTGCAGCACTTACTCCCTCACCTACTGTCTCTGTAAGTTTCCCATTAAACCTCTTATATTGTAAGCTCTTCGGGGCAGGGATTTCCTTTCCTATTGTCTGATTTTGCTGCACTTATTGTATAATTATAATTCCCTGTACTGTATTCTTTGTGAAGCGATGAGTACACTTTTGGCGCTATATAAATAAAGACAAAAAATACAATCTCTTCTTCGGGCGATGTTACAATTGATTCAGCCAAAAAACATTCATGAAACAAAGCATCTGTGGGTGAAGGCTCCCCCTCCCTCTGTGCAGTATGCGATTTATGACCTGAGGTGTTAAATGGTCCCTGAATGCTTGTGATGTAAGAGAATGTATGTGTGTGGGTGTATGTGTGTGGATGTGTATGTGTTTGTATGTATATTGTAATTAATAAAGTGCTCACAGTGTGTACAGTGCTTTACAAAAGTTGTGTTTAGAGGGGGAGTGTATGACAATGGTATGGGTAGGTGTTGAAATGTAAGAGGGTGTTGCATTTCTGTCCATGTGTGTAGCTACAATGTAGTCCCTATTGATATATAGGGATGGAATTACATTGTACATGTATGTGTAAGAGACAGGTATGTGTGCCCTCATATAGCGCAGTATTTATAGACATGGGCTTTAGAACTCATGGGAAGAGAGTTCTCATCTCCGCTTTGTGGCTCATGAAACTGTGGTCTTGGTTTAGGCCACCTGTAAGTGTCCCGAACAATTTCATAAATTTGTATTTGTATGTACATAGTAGCCACACACGTGGTCAGAAATGCAACACCCTCTTAAATTTCAACACCTACCCACACCATTGTCATACACTCCCCCTCTACACACACCTTTTGTAAAGTGCTGTATACACTGTGGGCGCTTTATTAAATTAAAATTTGCACACGTATACACACATTCTCTTACATCACAAGCATTCAGGGACCATGTAACACCTCAGGTCATAAATCGCATACTGCACAGGGGGGAGGGGGAGCCTTCACCCACAGATGCTTTGTTTCAAGCAAGTTTTTTGGCTGAATCAATTGTAACATCGCCCGAAGAGATCATTGTATCTCGAAAGCTCGCACAAATAAAAGCATTTAGTTAGCCACAGAACGGTATTAACTGTTTTTGATTATTAAACTCGGCTAACACGAGGCAGATACCTCAACACCCAAATATAGATAGATCGATTAATAAAATACAGAAAACATGGCGCTCGCATGTATAGATAAAGGTGGTATATTGGGTGCAGACCAGCCAGGTGTCAGCGAAGCAGCACATCTGATAGGAGAAAACAGGACAGGCACTCCAAGATCTAAAGGTGAAATTTATTTCCCAACGGAGCCTTTATCAAAAGCTCTTGATAAATGCTCCGTTGGGAACTTAAATGTTGAGGAATAAATAGAAATTGGACAACCTTGTTGCTATTTTGTTTCCTGGATGGTTTAAAAGTATGGACTTGCATCCTATCATGGACCCTGCCTTTGGAATGGCAGTCCATCCTTCTGGAGCATAAGAAGTTCTCTCCAGGTGAGTAGCACTGGTTTGAGATAATATCTCTCTCAATGCTTGTGTTCTAGTTACACTTGTGGGTGTGCTACTTGTATCTACTAAATTGTTATAAAATGTCAGCACAGATGTTGTTATGTGGCACACACCTATTTTTTCTCTTTTCCAAGCAGATCTTCGTGGATGTGGTTCATCCTTTTAGAAGCCACGGAACTGGTGTGTGTGTGTGTGTATATATCCCCTTTATTTTTACCAGTATATAGACTTTATACACTATATGGACGTTTTGTTGCATTTATCACTGTAGTCACATTATTATGCACGTATTTGAGGTGTAACACATTGTTTTTTCTGTCTGTATCCCACTGTCACATCTTTTAAAATGTGTCTTTATCCCAAACACTTTTTTGTATTTACACAATATCACCTTTTCCAATAGTATTGGAATATCCTAGTTAGCGCTTTATATATATATATATATATATACCATAATACTGAGTTAAGTTATGGTGAGTAAAAAAAGTGACAAAAACCCTCCACAGGAAAGTGTGTGTGTGTGTGTGTGTGTGTGTATACACACACACACACACGCACACGCACACACACACACACACACACACACACACACACACACACACACACACACACACACACGAGTTGCTCTTACCTGGATTCTCACTAATACATATTACAATTACATGCAAGAGAGTGACTTGTGCTTTCTAGGGAAAACAAATGGAGAAAAGTGTACAAGGTATGATACCAGGTAGCAAATAAACAGCATTGTTACATATTATTAGTAGTAATAAAGTAATTGTTGCACTGTAGCAGTGCTCTGGGAGGCAATGCTGCACCCTTAGCTGCATGCCCTGCATTATTATAAAAGTTCTTATCATGTGCTCTCCTGTGTAATAACTGGATACAGGATCTGAGCTGTGGGGATTCTGCGTGTGCACAACAGCAGCTGCTCAGCTTGTGGAGAGACAGGTAATGGGTCTCATAGGAGTCTGTGTTGTGTGTCTTACCTTGGGCGGATCCGTAGTGTGCACACACCGGGCAGATCATACAGTCACAGTCCTGCGCACTCAGGGGAGCTCTGCCCAGCCCAGATAACCCTGACTGGCTGTCCTCTGTTTTTTAGGGAGGGATCAGTTGTACAATGCACAGGGTGGGATATGTAGGGAGGTTGTATGGAGATTTGGAATAACAACTAACTGGGCAAACAGCATGCTAAAGGGGTGTCATCTGAATAAAGGCTGCAAGGATATATCATTATATTTTGGCACCCCTGCTGTTGACTCACGTGAGGTGCAATGACATCATATTTTGAGGGTACTCATGAAAATAAAACCCAGGAACTGAGAGGTTTATGCTAAATATGATCACTAAATTCTGTAGTGTGCTGACTGGACTCTGGCTCTGTGTTGCTTTCCAGTTATGTTATTTGCATTGATGCAAAAGTTGCATGTAGTTCAGCGGGGTTCACCCCTTTTTTTTGTCTCTCTCAGGGCACCCCTAATCACAGTGCGCAGTTGCTGAGGCACCCCGGTAACAGGACAGGGTCACAGAAAACAGAGTCAGAGGGGGCAGAGAGTCAGAGGGGGCAGAGAGTCACAGGAGTCAGAGGGGGCAGAGAGTCACAGGAGTCAGAGGGGGCAGAGAGTCACAGGAGTCAGTCAGTGGGGGGGAAGAGTTAGGTGGGATAAGGAGCCAGGGGGGCAGAGAGTCAGTGGGGGAACAGAGACAGGTGGGGTAAGGAGTCAGGGGGGCAGGCAGTCGCAGAAAACACCCCCTCCAACTGTCCATGCTGCCTCCTCCTGCTGCTTGGCAACACATCACAGGTTCCTGACACCTCCTCCTGACTGGCTGTATTAGGTCGTGCCTATAGTGTCGTAGTTGGCGACGACGGGTGACGTCACCCGTCGCCACCGGCGAAAGTTTTGATTCGCCGGGCAGCGGGATTCTGGCAATTTGATTTGTTCAGGGGCCGTCACGTGATGCGACGGCCCTTGAAAAATCTAGTTTTGCCGGCTTCAGGTTTTTCGCGACGGCAATGTATTTGTTTTCGGGCGACGCTGCATCGCCGTCGCCATCACTATAAGCGCGGCCTTACCCAGCAACAGCCAAACAGGAGAGAAGAAACTGCCCTGCTCTGGGGATCGGAGAAAGCCTGTGGCATCCTTTTGATCCTCTTCTACGGAACCCCAGGGTACCGCAGAACCCCGGTTTCCGAAACCTTACTCTAGTTTATGGTCAAGAATTAAATCTGGTCTGTTAACTTTGGGGGGTTATTAATAGTAATAGCTGTGACTGATCAATAATGGCTGCTCCAGTGAATGGTCATGTAATGGGACAGGGAGAGACAGGAGCTCAGATGGACAGAAATCTTGGTTTTTACTCAGCAATAGACCATCAAATAGTATTGTCAAAACTATGGGGGTATTACTAGGAATGAACCTCCAATTATTATACTCACATCCTAGTGAGTGTCAGTAGGCATATCACAATCTGTGGCAAATGCAGGTGGGTGGTGGACTGATGCGGGTTATCTCGAAAGAGGAGGGTGGATGGTTCGCTTTGGGTCCCTAACTCACACGAGAAATAATGGCCACGGAATGCCCTGTCCTGGGGGGGAAAGGGGGAATTATTAGTATTATTTGCAAAATGTTTGCTCCACCAAATAGCCAGCCGCAGACCCCATCATTAAGAACGGCCCAATGCGCATCCCAAGAAATAAAATGATTAATCTACTCTACTTGTTTTAGAAAATGTGGGCATCGGCTGTTATGCTTCCAGGCATTGCTCAACCTGCGTGAGTCATGTTCAGTTGAGTTGACGCCTTTGATGGCTTCCTTAGCGTGCATGGTGTGCATATTAGGGAGCTGTTCCATGCATTCTTTAACCATTCGCGATTTCGTCTTTAATTGGGATAGCTGGTGTGGATGGGGGCGTTTCCTCCCTACTATGGTCGCCACTATCTATTATTCTGCTCTTACACCTCTTATTTTCCTGTTTCTCACCTTTTTGGTTCATTTGTGGCATCTCCGAAGATTGCCGACTAAGGTATTGGTTCTATTCAAAATAGAGTTGACCAGCATCTAAACACTTTCAAAATGCAGAAGCAGCAAACATTTTGTAGAAAAGGCAAACAAGTGAAAGGTTCCTCAAAAGTGCATCCTTCCTTACATGCACCATACCAGAAGTCAGGTGGTGCTAGTTTTAATTTAGGATTAAACCCTACCATTCCTGAAGTTTCCAGAACACATCGCAAATGCTCAAAAAAATAATACATCAAAAACACTCTAACTTTCATCTAAGGGGTCCTGAAGATTAATTTAATCATTATAGCTATGAGAAACTTCTATGGTTTCTTTTAAAATGTTCTACTCCAGGTCTGGTCTTACACCCATAAATCTACTATCCTTGCCTCATTGGTTTGCATTCTGCATAGGAATGTTTCATTTGTACATTAGGTGGAACACAAGCTCCAAACCATGGTAACAACTGGCACTAATTTCAGGGGTGTCTCTCCATTCCCCTTCAGTACTAATGACCACACATGAAGGGGTTATACGGAAATGTGAAACAGACGTCAAAGTCCCAATTGTAAATGAAGGAACTTTAAACATTTTTTTTTTTATAAAAAAAGTGTCTTTTTTTTTTTTTTTAAAGATAAGACCAAAACATTTTGTTTTAATAAACACCATTCACTGCCAATAACGCACTTTGGGCCGAAGTGGAACTTTAACTGAACTTGTAGGGATAGCAGAAATGGTTCAGTGATTGTGTGATTATTATACAGCTTTCACTACCTGTAACCAAACTTCAAGAATAATAAAACATTAAAAAACGAAGAAGACTCAGTGAATGCATATAAACGTGTTTATAAATGAGTACACAGGAGTCATTTCCCCAGTACACTCTCGAAGAACTAAACAAGTCAGGAAACACTATTACAAAAATGAAAGATGTTAAACTGTAAATCAAAGCAAATTCCTCCTTGGAAAAGTTATATCCAGCTATTGTATAAGACAGGGGTGTGCAAAGTTTCTAAGCTGCGTCTCCCAGTTTGCGCATCCCTGGCGCAAGACATGGTGTAAACACAATGGCCCAGGTGTACTAAGTAATGCAACTCCACAAGCTACCTGTCTGGCACCTGAAGACATCCTATGGTCCAGTACAATAAGGGAATGGGCTGTAAGGGGTCTTATGGAACAGCATCGTTTAGTAAATAAGGGCCAATATGCAAAATTGCGCTACATTAAATGGCAATGCTTAGAGATGTGAATACTTCAGCAGTGATAGAGATTGGCAGCTGGGACTTCTGCAGTATTTTTATTTTCCTCAACCTACATTCAAATATTTAACTCATTCAGCCTTTTCATTTTAGCTCAAGGTTTGAAGTGATAAAACAGATAATCCTGCTCTTGGAAATCATAGAAAGGAATTCATGTTATGCCACCTAATCCTTGTAGGCCATTGCTATTCTAGCTATATGCATACGCTTCACTGACCGGTCTGTGATACAGCACAATGCATTGCAGGCTCTGTAAGCCACTAGTACTGAAGGAGGATACAATATACAGAATTTCATATCCTTCCACAAGACACGTCAGTACTAAAAAGGACCCTACACACTTGGGCCCTTATTCTCTAAGGTCCATATCGCATGGAAAACCCCAATTGAAGTCAGATTGGCAGCATCGGAGCCTACAGAATAAGGGCCTTGGACGGACAGAACACAGCAGAATGAAAAATGTGATTTGAACATGTTGCAGCTGTTCTTGGGAGTAATTATTAAGTCACGCACTGGTCTGCGGAAAAACAACAAACAAAAACTGCTTACACTGTAACAGGAAAGTAAATCAACATGTTAAAAATAATAAAAACACCTAAAATTGGAGTCTAGTCATCTTCAAGCTTTAAACTTAACATTCTCAATATAAATGCATAGCATTGAGTAGAAAGGCATTCTGTCTTCTTCCAAACAAACATCGAGAACATTTTCCTTGATAGGATTAAGACAGGGGTAGACAACCCCAGTCCTCAAGGGCTACCAACAGGTCAGGTTTTCAGGATATCCCTGCTTCAGCACAGGTAGCTCAAGAAGTGACTCAGTCAAAGACAGAGCCACTGATTAAGCCACCTGTGTTGAAGCTGGGACTGATTGAGCCACCTGTGCTGAAGCAGGGATATCCTGAAAACGTGACCTGTTGGTAGCCCTTGTGGATTGGAGTTGGCCAGCCCTGGATTAAGGACTAAAGCAGTCCAGCCATCCAAGAACGGAAGACTGCATGCTTCTCATGTCCGTTTTGCTGGCTTAGCCGTCAGCTGTCTCTCTCTTTCAAGCTCCCGTTCTCGTTGCTGTTCTTCTTTGAGATTCTCCTCCTGCTTCTTTTGCTGCAATTTCAATGCTCTTCTCTGCAGAAAGTGGAAGAAAAAAAAAACGTGTTAACAACTATTCTGAGCAATCACCTGTGCTGAATAATAAATCTGAAAAAAAGGAGATTAATGATGGTTATGGTTGATTGATTCATAAAAACGCCAGCAGATTCCGCAGCGCGGTACAATGGGGGGGGGGGGGGGGGGGGATACCGAGAGATGTAAAATTACATATCAAAACAAAAAAAGGACAGACAAGTGCAAACAGATACAAAATGTATACGAGAGCCTCGCTCGTGAGAGCTTACATTGTAGGTGGGACGGAGTGTGTCTCAGGTTGGAGTTTAGTTCAGATGCATAGCTGGTCCTGTTAAGGTTTGGTGGTGTCAGGTGGCATGGAGTTTGGTCCAGCTGCACAGCTGATTCCAATAGGTTTAGGTAGGGTGTATGTTAGGGGGGTTGCCAGATAACTAACCTTTTTAAAGGAAGCCTTTCATGGAGTTTTTGAATGTCTGAATGCTGGGGGAAGAGTCTGACGGTGCATGGTAGGGAATTCCAGAGAGAGGGGGCAGCACCGGAGAAGTATTGTAGGCGGGAATGAGGAGGAGGTAATACATGGAAAAAAAAACTATTTGATTTGAGGGAATTACAGTGCATAGCTGGCAGCCATTTTGGCTACTTAAGATGGCCATAACAGGCTGCCATCTTGACAGGTAGGGGCAACCAGCAGGCTTTATGCATGCCATGCTACCCCTACCATCACAATCTGCTTTCCATGGAGAATTAAATCCTTTTTACATTATATTATTATTTTTCATTCTTCTATGCGAAGATACGGTTTATACTCCACTATAAAACAGAACTAATTATAATCTATTATTTTATTACATTGTATTGATACTCATTTCTACATACATTTCCCCCCCCCCAAAAAATAAATTAAAAGAAAACCATAATTAAAAAAAAAAACCAATAAAAACCACTACGTACTTTTAATTTCGATGTCTTGTCATGAAGCATCATCATTTCTTTCCTAATATTCACTAACTTGTTGTGGTAATACTTAGCTTCTGAAAACTTGGGGAAAACAAAAAAAAAAAAAAAAAACACATATGGATCGTAAAAGGGAATTCAAGTTAAAGCACTTTCCATGGAATGTGGCCTACACAAAATCTCCGACAGCACTACTGTGATTATGGTTTCTGATACTAAAAATCAGCAGAAAACAGAGATGGAAGCTGTCCTTGAGCAGAAGAAGTGGCTACAGCTTTCTTAAACATTATACATGTGTTCCATAAATAGAAGTAAGGCATGAGAGAGGAATACACAGATTTCATCGGTGGTTCCTGATATAACCAGTTAGGGCAGGTGATCCTAGAGAGGCAAATAAATGCATTATTTTGTTTAGTCCGCACTTCACTGCTTTAACTAGTGGTATGTACATGCGAACAAATATGTAAATTATATGTACAAAATAAAATATATCATTTTAAAGGAGGAGGTCCTCTTCTGACACATTTTTTTTATTTTGTGGATGGGAAGCAGGGAGTCCCCTGAACTGATTTCATTTCAGCTCCGGGGACTCTCTGCTTCCCTCTCCCCCCCCCCCTCTCTCCCCCCCCCCCTCTCTCCCCCCCCCCTCTCTCCCCCCCCCCCTCTCTCTCCCCCCCCCCTCTCTCCCCCCCCCCTCTCTCCCCCCCCGTTAAGAAATGTATTAGATTTTTTTTTTCAAATGTATAACAAACGTTTAATTGTCTTTACTCACCAAAGCATTGATATCAAGAATGGAATTACACTCTTTAAATTTTGAGATCTCTTGGTCGAGTGTGTCTAGTAATACCACCTGATTTTGCCTGGAAAACAAAAAAAATACAGCAAAATTAGAACCCAAGTGATAAGAACATGCAGTGAATTGAAACAGAAGACCAAAAAAAAATAAAAAAAAGGAAGAGGGAAGGGAGATGGAGCAAAATAAGTTTTTAAAAGCAGGCAAACACGGGTGGGACACCGTGATGGTTCGTTCTTCCATGTAGTAACACAGGAGGGAGAGGGAGTAGGGGGAATGATACTTTGTATTGGACCAACATGTACAGCAGCTGATACGTTACAAGCTTTCCAACCTCAGGGTCCTTCATCGGGTAACCCTGACCCTGAGAGGTTGGAAAGCTTGTAACATATCAACTACTTGTTGGTTCAATACAAGGCGTCATACCCCCCTACCCCAACTCCCTCCTTTGCTATTACTTTTAAAAGCAACAATCCTTTTCTCTTTGTCTCTTAAAGCAGCAACCCCCCCCCCCCCCCCCAAATATGAAGGGTTTTTTTTTCTCTAGCTTATCTGAACCAGTGGGGTCCCTCAGAGTTGATCCACGGTTCCCTGGCCTTTGAGGAAACCCCAGTTCCCGAGCGACCAGAGCTCTAAAAAAGGTTTTTGTACTTTGTTTGAGAAAACTACACGCATGGCCGCCAGGGTCACCAACAGAAAGCCGATGATGTGGCAGCTTGTTGTTGGCCTGACAGAGGCAAAGCTGACCCCCACGGCCATTTTGTGTCCTACAAAACAGCTTGTCACTCGATTTTAGTTTTGACCGTGGTGGAAACAACATGGCCGATGGGTCGGCCTCAATTCAACAACCCAATAGAACAGGGGAGCGCAATCTTTTTTTCCCTGCGCACCCTGCCGGCTGTTCTCTCTTTGCAACCCCCCCCCCCCCTCTTACCTTGGCTCCGGCGTCTGCACGTCACGTTGCCATGGCAACATGACGTCACATTACCTCGCGGCGTCATTTGACGCCACGTTGCCATGGTGACACGTCTCCAGAAGCCGCCGGATCCAAGGTAAGTGCAGTTTACAGAGGCCTTCGCCGCTTCCCCGGTACTTAATTTAAGTGTCTTCGGGAAGCGCGCAGGGCCTCTGTAAACCCCGCCCCCCCAGACAATCACGCGCCCCCCAGTTTGCGCACCGCTGCAATAGAATGTTGCAATATCACTGGAACTGAAGTCGTAACTTTCAATTGACGACCCCAGCTGACATTTTTTTTTTATTCCCCTTTACTGGCGTCCTAAACTGGAAGCTTCTAGAGCTAAGGACAGAACCTGGCGACACCCGGCTTCAGAAAACTGAATTAAAAAAAAATATATATAATGTAGGTCTACATTTTGCGATACTGTATATTCCTCAATCCGTGTCCTTTATTGTGCTTAGCAAGACGAGACAAGCCAATTAAAATAACGAATGAAGCCATAAACAACCTAACCCAAACAGAAAAGTAATTTTCGTCATGAGTAGTAAATACCCAAGAGGGAATAAACAACATTAATAAGCAAATGTGCATCATATGATACAACCGCAGTTTAAGATGATGCAGACATTTAACACTGCTCAAAGAAGAGCACGGTTTGGCAATCCTGAGTATCCATATGAGGTCTCTTCAACTTGTGGACCATGAACACATATCCTGCCCACATAGAGGGCCTTGGACTGTCTGCATCTGCTAAGGGGTTAAACTCGAGTACCTAGTTTGCTGGGGGTATAGGGGGTGGGTGAATGGGCAATTGCCCCCGGGTGGGTGGTTAGGCCTACCGGGAAGGTTGTGGGAGGAATTTCATTACCCATGCACAGAGGGACAGTCGGGGCGATTCCTGTCTAAAGACTCCTACTTACAAGGCGCAAGTCCTAGTGACCTAGCGCAAGTAGGATTCGAATTTGAACTAGCTGGAGAGTTGATCCATATGGATCTATTTGAGCTGATGTGACCAGTACAGCTCACTTTCACTGCTTATTATTTTTCATTGCAGCAAGTTTTATTGTTTTTTTCTATATACCATTAAATTGCAGCCGTTAGGAGCTTTTCAACAAGCACTGCAGTTTTTTCCTTCTTGCTGCCCTATCATCTTTACACTGCTTGCCAGAAGATAATACACTGTTGTTGCATGTTTTTGTCCTTTTCTCTTATCTTTCACATGTACTCATGACTGGATGATCGCTAAGAGAAACTTCAGAAACAATTCAACACCTGAACAGACTTCTGGTGGACAATCCACATATGGGTTTGTTTTCTGATTAGTCTAATCACAGTTGGATTGTCATTCAAGCGCCATTATAGGTCTTTTATGCATCCAAGCATCACTAGAGGATCTCAAAATCTTTACTCCAAGCATAAAAAAAACGATTTCTCTCTGTGGAGAAGATGTACAATGCCGATTATGACAGGGGGAAAAGCGCGGCAAAATAAAAATCAATTTAGGCAACTAGTCAAGGGCCTGTGCCCAAAGGCAGGTTTCATTTGACATGATTCTGGAGTTTAGAAGAGTATAGGAACACCAAACATCATTTATAAAAAAAAAATAAGAGCAACAATTTATGAGCCTGTGTGTTTCCTGGACATACTCTATTAAAATGGCAAATCTAGCAATAATAAAAAGACAAGAACCCTCAGTGCTACATCCAATATGACAAATTATATCATTAAATACTGATCTGTTTTTCTTTTCAGAAGTGTGCGTCATTTAGTCAACAATTCTTTGGCCAAAGCATTTTAAGCCTGCAAAGCACGCCAAGGTATCCCCTCTTTTGCAAGTCCTAACACTACTGCACCCGCAAAAGCTCTCCTAGCCTCTCTACTGGAGGGAGAACAGTCTTCATAGACTGCTCATTCACAGGTGCATAACAAGGCCTGCCAGTTAAAAGTGGAACAAGTGATCCTAAAATCAGGGAGGAGGGGTCACAAACCTCCAAACCAAACCATTGTTCACCTGCAGCACTCCCTTTGACACAAACGTATCTGGTGTGGTTGTGGGGTTCTGAGCTTGCAGGGGTTGTGTGTCTTTGTAAAATCTAACAATAACCTTGAATATATGACAAACTGTGTAAACAAATAAATAATTTGTTGAATGATGCCATGTTGATAGTTTATATTCATTTTACATACGTGAGTTCCTGTAAGGACAGCTTTGAAGCCTGGAGATTAGGCAAATAGTGAGTAATGAGGCCTTCACTCAATTGCTCCACAGCTCTCGAGTTTAGCGTTATCGGTTCTTCTGCCAATCCTTCATCGATCGTATCATTGCTTGCGCCTGCTGGAAATCCACATAAAGTTGGATAAATTAGAGTGTGTACAACAAAAAAGACAGAAAAGCCCAATGCTACATCCAATGTGACAAAATACATAGTAAATAGTTAAATACTTCAATAACAATATTCTCATATAGTTACATAGTAGTTACATAGTAGATGAGGTTGAAAAAAGACGTAGGTCCATCAAGTTCAACCTATGCTAAATTTAGACAACAGATACTTTATCCTATATCTATACTAACTTATTGATCCAGAGGAAGGCAAACAAAAAACCCCATTAAGGGGAAAAATTAATTCCTTCCTGACTCCAAGAATTGGCAATCGGATTAATCCCTGGATCAACATCCTTCCCATGTATACTTATTTGGTATATCCCTGTATACCTTTCCCATCTAAAAAGATGTCCAACCTTTTATGTGTAAGGATCATTTAGTTAAACCCTTTGGCCAAAGCGCTATAAGCCTGCAAGCCACGTCAAGGCGTAACCAAATGTGCAGGTCCTAACACTAAACTGTGAAACTTGTAATTCTCCCTCCAACAGAGGTAAAAGAGTGCAGTGGGCCTGTCCATACAGCAAAATGGGGGGGGGGGAGGGAGGGGGGAACCTTCCCTACTTTAAAAAGTGGGGAAGGGGTGAGCTTAAACCCTGTGAGGAGGGGCCACTAATCTCCAAACAGCTGTTGCCAGTTGAAATATTAAAATGAACACAAACACAATCCCAGCAAGCTCGAACCCCAGAACCCATCACATCATATTCATATATTATATATCTCAAAAGGAGTGCTGCTGAGCGTGGCCAATTGTATTTTGATTAAATTAGAGTGTGGTAACATGAAAAGTTTATTGAAACATTGAAAATATGATACACAAGAAAAAGAAAATAAACCCCTATTGGCTGCACTCAATACTAGTCAATGAAGGTTTGTAAAAGGTGACAGAATTTAAACCTAAAATTGAATGTGTGTATATCTATATCTTGCTTATGGAGTGCTGGGAACCTCCCTTCTGTCACTTTCTCTGTGTCCATGTTCCTCCTGTCATTCTGAGACCCCCAGGTTGGGAAATTTTGCAATAAGCCATAAAGTGAAGCACAGGGCAAGGCCTCTAGGCTGCCTAACTAGTACAAAAAGTGATAGAATTATATATATATAAAAAAAAAATAAGGGGGTGTGTTTTTTGACATGCATACAAGACATATTATGCTCTAAAAAAGGGGGTCTCAACTCCAGTCCTCAAGTATCCCCAACAGGTCAGGTTTTCAGGATATCCCAGCTTCAGCACAGGTGGCTCAATCAGTCCTTGTTTCAGCACAGGTGGCTCAATCTGTGCTAAAGCTGGGATATACTGAAAACCTGGCCTGTTGGGGGTACTTGAGCACCCCTAATCTTGTTTGCTTATGTTATAAAATTACAGACAACTGTTTTAAAGCAGTAACTTGTGCACACAGATTTACGATATATACACATCACACTCAGCAACATACTGCATATATGAAATGTACAAAAGGTGTCCAGCATTGTGACATCTTTTTAATGTGTTCTAAATATAAAACGTTTACTAACTTTCCAAAGCTGGACGACCCATTGTAAAAAGAAGGATGTAGCAATATTACAGGATATTAATACAGTAATTACTGCTACTGCCAGGAGACTATACCCAAAGACTGCAGCAGCAATTACGATTTAATGGCACATGTCAGAGCGGAGTCATTAAGCAATCTTTTAAAAATTGTCTAATTCAGGAGGTGGCCATTTTAAGTGCCCCTGCAATATTTTTACATCAATATCTCCCCAAAGTAGATAACTTGAAGGATTTAATAAGAAAGCATGTGACGAAGTGTGTAAAGTGTATATAAAACCAGTTTGTGGCATATGAGGCATGCATGATTAAACAGCCACTATGATTAATATGCAGGACACACATACCTGCAGCATTGTGCATTAGGGTCAGTCTGTTGCTGCCTCCTGCTATCCCATCACTCTTCCCTTCTTCCTCCATGAAAAGCAGCTAGCACACACCTCCAGATCTGACTCTGTGCAGGGGGTGCTCATCCAGCTGACAGCAGCCAGACTCAGCCTAGGGCACGTGATCCCACCAGGGGCTGCTGTGTCTTCATGCACAGAACCCGGAAGTAGCTCCTCCACTTTCTCACTACTGCTCTCAGTGTGTCCCTCTTGCTCAGGCAGAGTTGTTGTTAATAAAGCTTGTTATTTAAAAAAAAAAAAAAAAAAAAAACTTTTTCTCCCATACAAATATATATATAGGTATGCTATGTCTGAGTATAAATGCATCCCTATATAAATATAGTTTTTAATCTTGTTCTTATAATAAAGTGTACTACATCATATTTTGTTCCTTTAGTTCTCTTCCATTGTTTCACACACATTATATATATATATATATATATATATATATATATATATATATATCAAAAATGAATAGACGATACCGTTCTGTAGCTAACAAAATGCTTTTATTTGTGCGAGCTTTCGAGATACACTGATCTCTTCTCTGATGAACACACACACACACACACGCTACAGTATACATAAGTGACTATACATGTGTGTATGTAATGTATGCGTGTACAATCATATATAGCCTGCTTTGAGTAAATATATAGATCTATATTTAATGTGTATGTGTGGGTGTATGTGTGCGTGGGGGTGGGGGGTGTATGTGTGGGTGGGGGGTGTATGTGTGGGTGGGGGTGTATGTGTGGGTGTATGTGTGGGTGTGGGTGTGGGTGTGGGTGGGGGGTGTGGGTGTGGGTGTGGGTGGGGGGTGTATGTGTGGGTGGGGGTGTATGTGTGGGTGTATGTGTGGGTGTGGGTGGGGGGTGTATGTGTGGGTGTGGGTGGGGGGTGTATGTGTGGGTGGGGGGTGTATGTGTGGGTGGGGGTGTGGGGTGTATGTGTGGGTGTGGGTGGGGGGTGTATGTGTGGGTGTATGTGTGGGTGGGGGGTGTATGTGTGGGTGGGGGTGTGGGGTGTATGTGTGGGTGTGGGTGTGGGTGGGGGGTGTATAGCAGCCCCTCCTAGGTAGACATTTCACAATGTAGCAAAGTCTGAATCACCTGCCCGGGGTCACATGACGCAGCAGGGGGAAAGGAGAAGGGTTGCGCGCGCTGCCACGTGACACACTGTTTGGGGCTGCGCGTGCTGTCACGTGACACACTGTTTGGGGGCTGCGCGCGCAGAGCGCGAGGCGCCCGCGGGTGGGAGAGCCAGCACAGAGCTCGCACGGTCTCCGGTGCTGCCATGTCGCGGCCTCGCGCCTGGTGGAGCGCGGTGAGCTCGGTGCTCCGGAGAGGCGGCGGCGAACCCCCGTACCTGAGCGACGACCTGTCGGACGATGAAGGGGAGGCGGCGGTGGCGGGCGGCGAGGACGAGCTGCCCCGGTTTAATAAGCTGAGGGTATTGGTGGCGGGGGACGAGGAGCCTGGGGGGAACCGGGACACCGCCGCCAACGGCCGGCACCCCCCCAGCGGTTCGTCGGACGACGAGTCCCTACTGGACCGGGACAACTCGCAGCCCAGGGCCAAGGCCGAACCGTGCGAGAAGTGCAGCCAGGAGAAGGAGAGGAGCAAGCAGGGGAGGGTGAAGAGGCGTCTGTGCCTGGCCGGGGGCCTCTACCTGCTCTTCATGCTGGGGGAACTTGTGGGTGAGCTGCTGCCGGACACGTGCGGTGACATGGGAAGGGGGGATCCCTCATAGGTTTTCTGTTGGATGGGGGATGTGTGTAGTGATCCTGTTAACTTGTGGGGGGCAACACCTGTGAGAGGGGGGAGGGGGGGGGGGAGGAGATGTTTAAGCATTACCCAAATGTATAAGATGGTGCTCAACTCCAGTGGTCAAGTCCCCCCAACATTTCAGGATATCCCTGCTTCAGCACAGGTGGGTCAGTCTGTGCTGAAGCAGGGACTGATTGGGCCACCTGTGCTGAAGCTGGGATATCCAGAAAACCTGACCTGTTAGGGGGGGACTTCAGGACTCCTTAAGGCAGGGGAGTGCAAACCTTTTTGGTCCTGCGTCCCCCCTTGCCTGTTCTCACCCAGTGCTTGCGCCCCCCCCCCCCCCCCCTTTGTGCTGGTGTCGTGATGACGCCGTGGCAACGGGCGTCAAATGACATGACCTCGCGGCGTCATTTGGCGCCGCTTTGCCCGAAGCCGGCTGAATCAAGGTAAGTGCGTTACAGAGACCTCGCGCGGTCCCCCGACATTTAATTTAAATGCCTTGGGGAAGAACGTGGGGCCTCTAACCGCCACTCTTACCTGTTTGCGCATCCCTGCCCCAAGGTAACATGGTGCAATATTAAACTGTGACTTGCTCGGGCAGGTTTTAATAACTAGTAGAGCAGTTGGCTCTATAAAGTAGGACACCTTAACCACAACCTTGTAACAGCCGGGGCTCCCAGAATTTGTAATATCATCTCTCAGCTCTTATTTAATGAAGATGTTGGTAAGCTTGCCATGTCAGCAATGACATTGCAAGTGAGAAGTAGTCTTCCCCCCCCCTCAACACAACACAATTGTCTAATTTGTCTCTTGTGACCCATCACCTCAAATGATATTTCTGTACAGTTACAAATATGTATCTGCTGCTAAAGTACAATTTGTTCCATGGAAACTCCCAATGTGCTAGTAACAATTGTAATTGTACAGCATAGGTCATTTTTTTATTTATTCATTATCATATGTCAAGGGTTTATTTCTGAGGTGTTACAAATGTTATTGGGAATAAGCCAAGAGGAGCAACCTCAATCTCGTTCTTATTTTATGATAAATGTGTAGAACAGGAGTGAACATTGAACTT
This sequence comes from Ascaphus truei, assembly GCF_040206685.1. NCBI lineage: Eukaryota > Metazoa > Chordata > Amphibia > Anura > Ascaphidae > Ascaphus > Ascaphus truei. Next base: position 13,537,577 of record NC_134500.1, read on the forward strand.
TTTTCTGTACACGTAGATGCGGAAAGAATTAATAATTATACTGTTTTCTGTCTATCAAAAAGGTTAACTTGCCTGCGGTTCTTAACCCTTTCCAGTCGAGTGCCTTCAACATATTGCTCTTCATTGTAGCCCTTACAATTTGTCTCTTTCATAATCACATTATGTAGTGACATGTTTGTAAAGCTAGTTGCATTAAAAGTAATTGCATGAATAATTTGTATGGGAGTTCCTGACTTAATCCTTTTTTATTATAGGTGGATATGTTGCCAACAGCCTTGCAATCATGACGGATGCACTACACATGCTCACTGACCTCAGTAGTATTGTTTTGACGTTGCTTGCGTTGTGGCTGTCTGAAAAGTCTCCAAACAAACATTTCACTTTTGGATTTCATCGTTTAGGTATGTTTTGAATTCCATTGGTGTCCCATCATGAAGTGTTGTACGAGGTGAATATTCATATATTCACAGTCTTGTGCTTGTCTCTGTAATCCAGGGGTCCACAACCTTTTTGGGTATACTTAAGAGTTCAGGAGAGAGTAGCGGCACCAACCAATATGCGCACACACAAAATACACTTGCCTCAGGGGGAGGCTTCCAGTGCACAAGAGAGACATGCAGCAGCTGTCGGGGGCACTGTGGCCAGCTAATCAGTGGCAGCCAGTAAGCTACTGGTAGCTCGCGATCAGCGTGTTGGAGACCCCTGACCTACACCGTATTATCTGGTTGGCCAGTCAGCCGCGGGCACCCACAAAAGGCTTGGGCGCTGTCGTGCCTGGGCACTAGTTGGGGACCCCCGCTTTAATCAGTGGAAGAAATACATAAGACAGTATGATATTGGAGGTGTAGGACTTACTGAAATGGGTCTACATTGACGTGGTTGTAGGTTTAAAATATTTCGCCCAAAGTATTTAACTAAATGACCTATATTTATGAATTCATATAGATGGCATACATTTTAATGTACTAAATAAATTGAAGTTGAATGTAGCAATGGGGGTCTTTTTTTGTTTCTTGTATACATTTGTCACAAACCCAATAGCACTCCAAATGACTGTATGTATGTGGATTTGGGTTTTGAGCTTGCTAGGACTCTGTATGACTATATTCTAAGACTGACACACAACCTATTCCTACCAAATGTTGCAATAAATCCCATTTATACTTACTATAAATATAAAATATTAGTTGTGCATTGTGAATTTGTTGTACAGGTCTCCTCTAAGGCTGCGCTTATAGTGCTGGCTACGCAACGCGTGGTGTCAGCCATTGCTATTGCGATTCCTGCACTCTTGTGCAGAAGACCAAGGGAGGGCGGCAGGGGGCGTGGTGGAGGCGTGACCATGAGCGGTTCGTCCTCACTGGCTGAACCACTCACGTGCTGCTGACGTCACGAGGCAATCGCCGAAAAAGTGAAAATCCTTTGACTACCGGCGACCACTCCGTCGCTCTGCAGCGCGGTCGCGCCCATTATGGGCACCCGCGACGGACTGCATGTACTTGCTGCAGCGCAACTTCAGTCGCCGTAGCCAGCACTTTAGAAGCGCAGCCTAAGACAGAGATACAAAGGTAGTGCTCTACTCACAAGTTCATAATGCAATTTTCCATTTAATGTGATAACCAAGAACAGCGGAAGACAATGTGTCGGGTCTGATGAAAGGTCCATATGGGACCTGAAACTTTGTCTTTCCACTGTTCTTGGCGGTCACATTAAATGGAGAAAGTGTTTGTTTGCCTACGTTGTGTTGGCTGCACATGCGGGATTCTCCTCTCCTGAAACTTTTTCCCCGCGCCTTAGAATTTAATTTCTGTTCTGCTCCACTTGGTGTGACCAAGTACAATAAGTATATTGGGACAACAGCATTAAGATATAGTCATGGTGTTTTTTTTTTTTTAATCTCCACAATGGAATGCTTTGGAACGAGGAGTTAAGTGGTAATGTCACTGCCTGTGAAGTATGTGAACCTTGTCAAATCCCAGTGTTGGGCCCCTCGTGACCATGGGAAAGTTGCTTTATCTCCTAGTGCACCAAGAATTAAATTGTAGGAACATGTGCCAGGCAGTTTTTGTACAAGGCTGCATATTCTGTAGTATTATAGAAGGGAGTTTTTTTTGTTGTTGAGAGAACAGGGAAGTGAAATAGTGAACTCTTGTTTTATCCCAGGTTACCTGTGTCTTCAGACCAATGTCAATAAATAGATCTCTGCCAGAAACAATGTAAATAAATCCCACGATAGGGAGAACCTATACAGGTGCAATCCCACCGCCGGCCCCCAAAAATCCCTTTGGTTAACAATGAAAATCTAGTTGGCTTCCATATACTAATAACCATGCTATAAGGAAATATTGGCTTCTTTTGTTTCTCTGGAAATTGATGCCACATTACATATTTTATGAGCCTCTGAATGGGGAAGTGTTTGTCGATTTGTGTGTTTACCCGTATCCCACCGCCCTTTAGAACCAATAAAAATAACAGTGGGAGAGATGGACTTTGCCTCTACAAACACATGGTTAACACAGTGACATCCCTCAAAAGAAGAAAAAACCAGGGGAGCGTAGATACCTTTAAAAAGAAAAAAAGACAAACATAGTGCAACCTGTAGCAAAATATGTTATAAGGAGCTCCCAGCTGGGCACCACATACTAAGGCCAATGCCTAATGGGATATATCAGCAGGAACAATTCGGAGGAGATAATCTTTAGAAAAGAGAAGCACACATGCAGTATCCAATAAAATACAGTTTATCCAAAAAAGATAAAAGTGGAGGCTTACAGAATCCCAATGGGAAAACAGCATTGACGGTGGTGATCTCAAGACCACATCACAGCGTCTCTGTGTCAGCAAACCGGTCTTGGGGCCGTCACGTCACTTCCGGTTGCGCCGCCGGTAGGAAAACAGCTACGGATACCCAGGCACTCTCTCCTTCTTGACGAAGCCGTCTGCAAGAACGGCGAAACGCGTTGAGCGTGACCTCTTAATCAAGAAGGAGAGAGTGCCTGGGTATCCGTAGCTGTTTTCCTACCGGCGACGCAACCGGAAGTGACGTGACGGCCCCAAGACCGGAAGTGACGAGACGGCTCCAGGCTGAAGTGTACCGTGGCGGTTTGCTGACACAGAGACGCTGTGATGTGGTCTTGAGATCACCACCGTCAATGCTGTTTTCCCATTGGGATTCTGTAAGCCTCCACTTTTATCTTTTTTGGATAAACTGTATTTTATTGGATACTGCATGTGTGCTTCTCTTTTCTAAAGATTATCTCCTCCGAATTGTTCCTGCTGATATATCCCATTAGGCATTGGCCTTAGTATGTGGTGCCCAGCTGGGAGCTCCTTATAACATATTTTGCTACAGGTTGCACTATGTTTGTCTTTTTTTCTTTTTAAAGGTATCTACGCTCCCCTGGTTTTTTCTTCCTATGTTTCGTGTGGACCTTGAAACAGTCCGTCTAAGGGTTTGAGTGTCTTTATTTTTACTTTGTATTTTGTGTTTACCTTCACATTTATATACATAGTTTTTCCATTAAGTGTTTATATATTATATTATTCACTGTGTTTAGGTATTGAGCGCCATCTTGTGTGTTCCATATATCCCTCAAAAGAAATCAGCCAGGGGTAATCAAGCCCCCTCCCAAGTCTCAGCTCACCATGTTGACAATTTACGGATTTGAAAAGACTTACAGGTTTCCGATTTGAGTAAAAAGTGAATCAATTACCCAGATGTGACTCCTTTCATATTAGTTCACTTTGATCCAAGGAGGGGGACCCTTTAAGTATAACATTTGAGTTTATTCTAAATGGTCTATGTATAAAAATAGTTTTTTTTTTTCTCCCCATCACAGAGGTTTTGTCAGCTATTATCAGCGTGTTACTGGTTTACGTACTCACAGCATTTTTGTTGTATGAAGCAATTCAACGCACCATTCATATGGACTATGAAATTAACGGCGATGTAATGCTTATAACTGCAGCTGTGGGTGTTGCCGTAAATATCATGTAAGTTTTAATATACTGTACTGAAGAGGTGTAATAATTTATACAAACTGTACTTATCAATGCTGGTTGTTCATGCAATAAAATCATTCAAACGCATGAGCTCTGTTGTACACACAAGCCAAACACGATGTTGGATGGAGCAACTGGAGATCAGTGTGTTAAAGGGTTTTAATTAGAGCGTGAAGATTTATATCAAAGGACACCAACAGGTCAGGTTCTCAGGATATCCCTGCTTCAGCACAGGTAGCTCAATTATGACAGCCACATGTGCTGAACACAGGGATATCCTGAGAACCTGAACTGTTGGTGCCCTTGAGGACTGGAGTTGTCCACCCCTGCTTTATAGATTCAGGTCTTGAGTAGAGATTGGAAAACACTCTCGCATGTTGTGTGGGTTTATATATGTATAGTGTGGTTATCCTCAATGATATCCAATACCTGCACAATCCTATAGACAAAATACACAGAATTGCTAAAATAATTTTTTTTTTAAATCAGAGGATTCCAGACTTGCCACAACCGATCAAACAGCACTATAGCATACAAGGAACCAAATGAGTAGTACTCCAGATTAGGATGAGGAAATAACGTTGTTTATTTGAGCAACATTTGGTCCTTAACTGGGTCTTTTTCAGGGGTCCTGTTAAGGACCAAACACGTTGGTCAAATAAACCACCTTATTTCATCATCCGACTCCGGAGTACAACCCTGTTGTACCTGGCTGGTTATCCTCAAACAATAGTCTGACTTGAGTTCCCTGAGTATTGGGTTGAAAACGTGTGTATTGGGGGTCTCTGCAGTCACAGCCTTTGCATCAGCACCCTTTTTAGGCAAGTGCAATTTTGAAGTAAATGATTTCTGAGGCATACATGAGTTGTAGATAAAACCTCTGGAGATCTGCAGTCTGTGGGGTGCACTGTCACAATCCTGCCCAGACAGACTCACTCTCTCTATTCTGCCATGTAGGGTTTTATTACTCATCCATTAAGCCAGAAGTGGCAATTTTGTAATTTATCCTTTTACTTCCTGAGCTCTGCAGCGAGTCCCAGGTCTCTGACAGTAAAGGGATTAAGGTTGTGACTGTGTAGCATTTTAAATAATTAACCAAGCCAATAAATTGGACATGTCCTTGTCCCTCAATATTTTGCACCTACTTACAGATTTGCAAAAGGTCACCCACTGCTAAAATGCCCTTACTATGCTGCAGAGAGATAAAAACACATACAGATGCAGCCCACTAGAAGCTTGCATCCTAAATATTGACTTGTGCTACATTACTATCAGTCCATATTTAGTCATGTCATTGTACCTGTTTATTTTTATATTGCAAAATGGGTAATGATAGTCATATGATCTTACTTTACTCCTGTATGCCACAGTACTCTGTGTTTTTTGTAGTCTAGAACATGCGACCATCATGCCCCAGACATACATGTAAACATTGGAAGGAAATCCCTCCCCATCAGAATTTATGATCCTCTTAGAGCAGGGGTGGCCAGCTCCTCAAGGGCCACTTGAGCAGAAGCGCAGATATCCTTAAAACCTGATCTGTTGGTGGCCCTTGAGGACTGCTGTTGGCCACTCCTGTCTTGCAGCATATAATCATTTTGTTCTAGTTATGTGGTTGTGTGTAAATATCTCTCTGCCTTCCTTTTTTTTTTTATTCAGAGGCTAACTTTTTATTTCATTGTTTACAGAATGGGATTTTTGTTGAATCAGGCAGGCCACCCTCATTCTCATTCCCATTCCCATTCTCACTGTTCCCCAGCAAATTCTCCTCGTGCCAATCAAGGCCACAGCCATGGAAGTTTGGCAGTTAGAGCTGCATTTGTTCATGCATTGGGGGACCTTGCACAGAGTGTTGGTGTACTAATAGCTGCGTACATTATCCGATTCAAGGTGAGAGCTTTTTACTTTGAAAATGCTGACATCAATTAATATAAAGCCTTATTAAACAGAAAATGCATTTAATGGCGGGTTAAGTTTCTATGTAATACTTCGGTTGTGTTCTTGTATGTTAGCTGCTGTTTCATTTCCAGGGAGAGAAAAGGCAAACTGTTTACTAGTGATGTGCTAAACTATCCAAAATACAGTCGCAACCTTTTCAGCGGCTTCCTTTTCCAATTTCGCTTTCTCGCACGATGTTCCGCCATGCCTTAAAGGGCTAATCATTTCGTAAAATTAGTTTTGGGTTTTGCAAGCTTTTGGCAAAATATCGCCAGACTGAGCAAACCATGACTCGTGGGTCCTTTTTTATAGTCTCAGCATTAACCCCTTCGGTGCCAGGGGTCCTGGTTCTGAACAGCCAAGGTGAATCTAGTGATTTTTAGAGAGTATTTGTCAAATTAGCATATTAAGTGAAATATCCATGCATATTGGCTTAATGCAAGGCGTCTCACTTGTAAACACTGACTAGGTCACCGTTATTTTTAAAGGCTAAAAAATGACAATTGTTTCGCCCGGTTTATGATCTTTGGTCAATGTTTTGCACCTCTGCTGTTTACCAGGAAAGTCGGCATGGTGAGTCTCGAGTTGCTTGCTAATGGTGTGGCAAGAGCTCAAAGGTCACTAAGCACTTCCTACTTCTTCCTCCTGTTCCCTCCCAACCTGCATTTTGTGCTCGTTCCACTGACATCCTCTTCCGTCTACTTTAACTCTTCTGCAAATCTGTGCAGACATCATATTGGGAGGGAGGATTGCCATTATATTTTAGTGGTTAGTCCTTTGCCATATTCCACTAAACCTGTAAAACTACTAACCGCACAACTCCAGCCATGGATTCTGAGATACAGACCATAAAATATCTATGCTGCATGCACTGTACCAGTCAACCCGACTGCCAATAAAAGATGCTCTGAAGATACCCCATTGGTTGCAGGGGCAAGCCTGGATATGACACCAGCTTGTACAAGGCATCATCGTTACTATGGAAGTGACTTTGCTATTTTAAAGGGTACCAACTGTCCCTTCTTCCAGAAAATAAACACGCCGCACATTTTATCCACTTTAGTAACGGAGACCCAAACACATTTTTTGGGGCTCTGAATAATTATCCATTAATCCCCTCTTTTCAATATAACTCGTCAAACACCAATATCCATAGCGAGCGCAAACAATCCTTTTTTTGTTTATTTTTTACGGGTTATGGGCCAGTGGTCCATAAAGCCATGCTTTGTGCATAGCATAGTAATGAGCTGCATATATTGGCTGCTTCAGTAGTATTTTTCTTTCGACCCTATACAAGTTTGCATTCCAGACTAGCACATTGTTATACCCTGTCAGTAAATAGTATCTCGGAATAATTGTATGCATTTGCTCTCATCTTTCAGCCACAATACAAAATTGCTGATCCAATCTGCACCTATATATTTTCTGTACTTGTAATCTTTACCACCCTACGTATAATGCGGGATACAATACTGATAATACTTGAAGGTAAGTAAGGTGCAAGTTTTGAAATATTAACTGCTCCATTAGAGCAAGATGAATCACTTTTTTTATTAATAGGAATCACGGGCTAGATAAAGCAATGTTTGTAAATCCAATATCTAGTTCCATTTTGATGCTGATAACTGTTTTTTAAAATATGGAGACGAAACAAGTAAAAACCATGTTATATTTTCTGCTGCGAAGTGGAGAAGTTGATCTAGTATCAAGCACCTTCAGTGTTAAACTGTATGATGCACAGAACATTGGTTAGGATTGTTATAGGTATATATACACATCTGTGTGTATCTGAGGTATTCATAACATTTATTATTGCAATAACTGATGCCTGCTAAAAGTTTGTGTTGCATTATTTATTACATGGACAGGCAATAACTGATGTATATATTGTATATAATCTCATACCTGCTTTAAGAGCTGTTGGTCAGCAAAACACATAGGTCCTAGGAGGGATTTCCTCTTTAACAGACTAACTGAACTAAGTCCAGTGACTGGTTTAGGTGTCTCCTCTGGGCAAATGATATGCAATGCAAAAAATTTTTGCATTTTTTTTGCATTTTTTTAAGTGAGACTTGATTCACTCTGGCAGCTCCCCTATGTGATGTCACTGTTTGATGTCGCTGTGATGACGTGCTTGTACAGCCAGAGCGCCAACCCCCTGCCCTTATTGGTTCACTGATAAGGATAGGGTGGGATAAAGGGAAATAAAATATTTGATTGTTTCGTTATCCGTTGCCTATTGAGAAGCCCCATAGAAATGTAATTTTTAACTTATTTCCCAAAAAATGAAAGCAGCCAAACCTTTGCTATTAGCATTGTTAGTAACTGGGGGATCCCTAAAAATAATCTGTGGGATTGTACCTTTTACACATTGTTTGTATAATCATTGTAAATAAACTAGGTCCAGCTGTTAGTCCTATTGTATTGTATGTCTTTATTTATATAGCGCCATTAATGTAAATAGCGCTTCACAGCAGTAAAACACGTGGTAATCAAATAAATAACAGATAATATAAATAACAGATCATGGGAATAAGTGCTTTAGACATTAAGGAAGAGGAGTCCCTGCCCCGAGGAGCTTACAGTCTAATTGGTAGGTAGGGAGAACGTAGAGACAGGAGGGAGTCCTGGTATGTGCGTCTGCAGGGGGCCAAGCTTTATGTATCATGTGTTCAGAATATCCACAGTACTATTCATATGTTTCTTTAAGCAAGTGGGTCTTAAGGTGGATAGAGAGGGTGCTAGTCGGGTACTGAGGGGAGGGCATTCCAGAGGTGTGGGGCAGTCAGTGAGAAAGGTTTAAGGCGGGAGATATATATAATAATTCCCAGAGATTGGGGACCTGTTCTGGATAAGAACCAATTGTCATGAGTTTTGCATAAGCATAAATGATCCGGTAGGACAGGTTCAACTCCAGTCCTCCAGACTCCCCCCAATGCCCCCCCCCCCAACAACACAGGTGGCTCAACCAGTTCCATCTTTAGCACAGGTGGCTCCATCAGTCCCAGCTTCAGCACAGGTGACTGAGCCACCTACAGCTGAAGCTGGGGTACACTTAAAACCTGCCCTGTTGGGGGGTCCTGAGGCTGGAGTTGAGGACCCCTGCGGTAGGGAGTGTATGACGTGTTTGGCAGAGCATTTCATATGCAATTGTGCTACCCAAATGTAATTGTTTGCCTTCTGAGAGTCACAATTAAACCTAAAGTAAAACTAAATTGTGTTTATTTGTGTCAATTTCAATATTTCAATTTAATTGGAAATTATTTTGAGTTCCCAGGTGTTCCAAAGCATTTAAATGTCGATCAAATTAAAGATGACTTGATGAAAATAGATGATGTCTATTCAATAGAAGACCTCAACATTTGGTCTCTCACGACAGGAAAATCTACTGCCATAATACGTGTACAACTAAGTAAGTAATAACATCTGCACATTGCTTTCAAGGACATGTCCATTAGTAGGACGCTGGTGCTATATTTGTAAGACATAGGTTCACTCTCAAATGAGAAATGTTTTTATAAAACCCAATTAGTAGAAAATCCAGTGTGTTTAAAACAGCAAAACATGTGAAATCTATTTTTAATCAGTTTTGTAGTGCAGTATTAGACTGTTTTAAAAAACAAAAATAAATAAATTCAATGCCATTTTTAATGCTTTTAAGCATCCTTTAGACTTCCCCAGCAAGATCTTTGCAACACTTTTTTTCCTTTTGGTGATAATTTGTTGCTAACGTTCCCAGCATTTCGAGCTGCAAACTGTAACAATATATGATGTTACCATGGTTAATATAAGGATACATTGTAGCTGCTGAGTTACACTGACTAAAATAACCCCATGACAGGTGCTAGTGACATAACGCGTCCAACGCGCGTTTCCCTCCTACTATGGAGCTTCGTCAGGGAAAATTGTTATTTTAATACAGTGTGCTACTACCAGTATTATTACTAGCACAGCCATATATATAAAAAATAGTGTAGCTAGCAGGGTTGGCTCTTTGGATACTATCATTGTCTATGGACATACTCTAGCCGTATCCCTGCTGCAGCATTTGGCTAATTCACTTACTGTGCTAGTATTTGCAAGCGTTGGTCACTGTTTCTCCACTAGCATAGCTATATTTTATAACAGTGTAGTTGGCAGGGCTGGCTCTATCGATACTACTATTACTATTTATGGTTATATTGTAGCCGTACCCCTGCTGCAGCTTCTGGCTGTTTGATTACAGTGCCACTGAGTGCTAGGTACTTTGACTCACCTTGCCTGGTTGCACTTTGTTTGGCCAAACAGGTTCCAGTCATTATTCTTTACTGGAAGTTACATGTATGTGAGGACAACTCTGTTGCACGTGTTTACATTGTTTAATTTATTTTTAAGGTTTAGTACATTTAGTGTTACGGTAATATATGTTTTAAGTACACTTATTAAAAGTTACATTTTAAATTCACATAGTGTGCACATAAGTGAATTTTCTTTTTGGAGCACATACATTTGTGTGCCCCTTTTGCCTTCCTGATTCACTTCTATTCACAGTCGCACCTATTGTCCTTGATAATTATCGCTTACATTTGTTATTCATTTACATTACAATTAGTATGATTTAGTTGATCACTCCCTACCCCTTCCCTCTTGTTAGCTTAGGTAAGAATGTAGAATTATACATGTAACGCATGTGACATATAAGAAGAAAAGGGGCAGTATTATTGCTGCTCTAAGCAATGTTTTTGTTTTATTTCCCCAGGTCCTGGTTGCTCATCAAAGTGGGAAGAAGTACAGGCCAAGGCCAGACATATACTACTGAACACGTACGGAATGTACAAGTGTTTCATACAGATACAAAGTTACAGGCAAGAGGAGAACAAAACCTGTGCTAACTGTGCAAGTGCCTGAGTCCCACGGGACTGCTGCCTTACCACTTCCACACCAGGTCTTACCGACAACAAGAGCAATATGCATTAACCGTAAACCCCTTTTGATGAAGCGGTGCCGTTGTTTCGCACCTCAAGAGAAGCACACACTCTCGTTGGAACCATTCATTTGATTTGTCAGCGAGAGGGGTGGGGGGAGAAAAACCCCTTCACCATGGACTTACCGATTTCTACAGTGTTGTTTACAGATTTCAGCAAGTTTGCACATACCTCATAATTGGGGGGCTTTGATGACATAACACAGAGCCCACACTGAAGCAGGGGCGCTCCGCTCCAGTTCTCAAGACTCCCCCAACAGCTCAGGTTTTAAGAATATCCCTGTTTCAGCACAGGTGGCTCAATTGAAGACCGCTTCTGAGCTACCGGTGCTGAAGGTGGGACATCCTTAACCTGAGCTGTTGGAGGTCTTGAGGACTGGAGTTGAGCACCACTGAGCTGAAGTACAGTTATATTGATGAAAAACACCCAAATACTATATAAATCACCAATTTTACCAAGGTGGGAATTAGTTGAAAGTTTTTAAATCTGTATTTTTGTTTGGAAAAAAAAAAGGGGGGGGGGGAATCCTTTTTCTGGGTTCCATTACACCTGCTTAGATGCACAAATCCCTTCCATGGTGGAGGGGCCGATCACCCTGCAGGGAAAAGGTTATATCGCCTCGCTGCAACCACACGAAACTCGCATCACCGTTTGCAGGATACTTGCTTTTTGTTGTTTGTTAACAGCTCCAAGGTCGTTCAGAGCATTGCATGACCTTTAAGTGAAGTGGTTCAAATATCTTTTTCATTCCGAATTCCTAGGTGTGAAGCCTCTTACATTGTAGTGTCACAAGCTAGGGCATGATTAAAATGTCCAATTGTGACTGAGAAATACTATAAAAGGTGCTAACTCTGTGTATAGCGTATGTGAGCAGAGAGACATCAGAAGATTATAAAGTGCTTTAACTAGCACCCTATATTTTAATGCTTCCTATCTGTAACAGTATTTTGTATTACTCTGCAGCAAGAGACAAACCTTGGTACAAAGCCAAATTTTTGATTTTATGATGTAGATTAATTAATGTTGATCTAAGTTTACACATTTACTTCTCATCTGATTAAGCAACTGACAAGCATTTTATACCCGTACCAGTGTTTTTGTCTAACTTTGCACTTATTGGCTGCTGTTAATATCCTTACACTAGCATAGTGACAACGTTACTATCAGTGTATGGTATTTTGACATGAGTATTTAAAGTAACAAGTACATCGACAGTTAAGAGAAGCCACCTTCAGCTTCTAGACCGTGTATTATGTGTACCTGGAAGAACGTGATGTGTCCAATTCCTTTTTTTCATGAAGGTTTCATTCCATGTAATATTTTTTTTTCAAAGTACATTTAAGGGAACATGAAAAATAATGTGCACGTTTAAAAACACTTAAATTACAGTTCTCTTTAAAAATCACAACATTTAAATGCATATTTTTCAAAACAGGCTGGCAATGTTTAAGACTGGATAAAAGCATCTGTGGCATGGGACGGTGTAAACAAAAAGGACAAACAGATGTAGACAAATGTGCACCTATATTTTTAAAATAAACTGAAGTGCGATATAAATTGGGTTGGTATTTTAACAAGTCATCCCTGTGATACCGTCTCAATCAAAAAGCTAATTCCATGACCCCCTCTGTTGCTTGTAATATCCTTTTATAACATTGTTTCAGCTGGGTAAGCGTGTAAATTGTTTCAAGAGAATTAATTGTAGGTTTCTATAAAGGTTTTTTAAGAGTGACATCTCTGGCCAATACCTTAAATTATGAACTGTGTGAAGGATAAAAGGAGTGTTACATTTGGTTTAGAAATTATGGGCAGATGCAGTTTTATTTTTAAATACACAATTGTGGTTTCAGCAAAATGTTGACTGCCTTCCTCTTACAAATTATTGTATGTGCAACATTTTATTAATGAAAATGTTACAGGCACACTATTTCTGTAACACAAAGTATGGTACTCAAACTGCACAGTGTGTTATAATAAAGTATTTATTACAAAATAGTGTACTTCATTCCTCTTCATGATCCCTAGTTTACATTCTTATGTTGACTTCAAGGCTGAATTTCTATCACGGGTGCTTATTAAAAAACATCTTATCGCCTATTAAATGTATATTTTTATAGGTAGCCTACATTTGCAATGAAAATACATAATCCACCATCAAAAAGCTGGCTAATTATATATGAAACAAAAGCAGCCAACAAGCAATGCACAGGAAATAGGTACTGTAAATACTTCATATTAAATATTACAACAACAAAAAACTTGCAATAAATAGTTTTTTTACCCAAAAACAGGACAAAAGAGAAATTGAAATAAATAGGATTTGTTTCTTTTCTTAGCCTTAATATAGGCCATAGTATTTAAGTGCTACCTTCAGCATTATTCGTTTTATGTCCACGCAGCGTTTTATATGCCTCCAGATCTTTGTAACTCAAAGATGGTCTTACTGATGCCAACACAGTTTGGAAATGCTCATGATTGACGGAAGAAGCTTGTAGTCCATTCACCTGCAATGCCACAAGGGCAGCCTAAAGCATACATCAGATGGATAGTCACAGATCAGGAAGTTACAATCCTTTTCTACATATATAATTTCACAAGTCTCCATCAGTCACAGTCTCGCTGCTACTCTGTCACGGTCACCAAAACTCTACCATCATTGAGCTTTGCTTATTCCCTAGCCCCCTCTACAAAATCACTTGAGAGCTTTCAAAAAGAAGGTACTTACATGCTACAAGCTGCTCAACCAAAATCCATTTCACTTGTCTTACCTGCCATGCATGTGCGCAGGCAGTGCTAGCAAAACTATATATGCAGGTTAGTGTCAACCCAACTCGTGACAATTGTTTCAGGGATTGTAGTTTATGTCAAATGTCTAATTTCAAACAAGTTTCAGCAATTTTTTTTTTTTTTTGGACAATTTATTTAGGCGTCCAGAAATAAATTTGGATTGCGTTTGTCTTCTATCTGCACTTCAATAACTGGATAAGTATGGTATGTACATACATACAATCTGAAAATGGCATGCATCGGTATTAAACCAGGGGTGGTCAACTGCAGTCTTAAGGGCAACTAACAGGTCAGGTTAAGGATATCCCTGCTTCAGCACAGGTGGCTCAATTAAAATGACAGCCTTCTGTGCTGAAGCAGGGATATCCTTCAGGGCCGAAGTTGGCCACCCCTGTATTAAACCAGTTAGAAAAAGTTTCTAAACCTTCACAAAACAGATTGTGATCAGAGTTCAATACCTTTATAATCCCGATAGGTTCTTACCTCTTTGCAAAGATTCTGAAGATCAGCGCCAGAGTACAGAGGCGTATCCGCTGCCAGACTTTCCAGACACACATCCGGATCCAATGGGATATTGGCTGTGCAGATTTTCAGTATAGACAAACGGGCCTGAAATACAAGTGAGAAATCGGTGCAATTATGCATTTTATGATTTGAAAGTAGTATTTAAGATGAAAGCACTAGCACAAGGGTAAGACATTTTTTATGGCTACCTAATAGCATAACACTTTCTATTTCTAGTGTCTATACTTTAGAACAGGGCTCGTTAACCAGTCCTCCAAAAGGAGCCCATCAATGTATCTTTGGGGCAAGGAGAAAAGAAAGAACGAAGTGGCCAACCGTTATACAGCCCCGCGCTATAACAAACCGTTAAACAGCCCCGCGCTATAACAAACCGTTAAACAGCCCCGCGCTATAACAAAGGATAATGTAGAGGGAGAAAAAGAAAGCCTACATCGAAGGCATATCCAAGTGTAACGGAAATGGTGAACTAGCCGTACACTTTCTACACCCAACCCGCCTCAGTGCTTCTTTTACACACAGCACCGATTGATGGGAGAGAAAAGAAAATATCCCCCGAGATCCACATCGTGTATGTATGTATTCATATAAAATCGCCTCACAGCAGTAATACACGTGACAATCATATTCATAAATTGGTCTTCAAAGTCCAGAGGGAGCATGGGAGAAAGTCAACAAAAAGAATATCTAAGCGTAGGTGTCTTAATAATGTTGGTGAGTGTGTGCAGAGCCTTGGCACCTATAAAGGTCTTTCTCTCGGTGTGATGAGTTATAAAAGGCAGATCCAAAACTGTGGCAAACTTGCTTGTCAAGTAGTCAGAAGGCATGCACCTCAGTATAAAATAAATTATATACCATAGCGCAGATCAGTTGGAAATTTTCTTTACAAGTATAAAAATGTAGGAACCGTACTTACAATTTGTATGAATTTTAAAAGCAACATCACAGCAATGACGACATCGTCGGTGGTCTAATCTCTTCACCGCCCCCGTCCCCTTCAGTGGCGCCGATGGTCTGGGGTATCCCCCTAGCTGCTGACCCCCTCGCCGGCATCTTTTCTTGCTCTGTCCCGTCACATCCGGTCTCACCAAGACTTCACTTCCGATTTCGGCTCTGGGCTATGTAATGCGTCTGTGAGATGCTGCTGAGATTCGTGGCTCTGGCGACTCCCACTCAACGCGTTTAGCCAACTGATAGGCTTCGTCAGGGGCCCAGCAATGTTCCTTCTGGCAAGGAAGGAAAAAAAAAAACTTCAGCAGGCTGACGAAGCCTATCAGTTGGCGAAACGCGTTGTGGGAGTAACCAGAACCACCAATCTCAGCAGCACCTCACAGACGCGTTAGATAGCCCAGAGCCAACACCGGAAGTGAAGTCTTGGTGAGACAAGATGTGACGCGACGGAGCGAGAAAAGACGCCGGCGAGGGGGATACCCCAGACCATCAGCGCCACTGAAGGGGACGGTGAAGAGATTAGACCACTGACTATGTCGTCATTGCTGTGATCTTGCTTTTAAAATTCGTACAAATTGTAAGTACGGTTCCTACATTTTTATACTTGTAAAGAAAATTTCCAACTGATCTGCGCTATGGTATATAATTTATTTTATACTGAGGTGCATCCCTTCTGACTACTTGACAAGCAAGTTTGCCACAGTTTTGGATCTGCCTTTTATAACTCATCACACCGTGAGTAAGCACTCTATAGGAGCCAAGGCTCTGCACACACACACCAACATTATTAAGACACCTACTCTTGTTTTCCTTTTGTTGACTTTCTCCCATGCTCCCTCTGGACTTTGAAGACCAATTCAGCATTCCTGGGACCAGTGAAGACAGTCGCTACCAGAGGTTCTGAGCAGGGAGTCGATATAGATCTATATATAAAAAATCTCCACAGTTATCACATTTATCACATATATATATATATATTTTATATATACACACCATCACCGTATTTCACGTGTAAATAATTCACTGTGGGAGCGCCTAATCGGTCATGTTTTGTTCATATAAATAATAAATAATACAAATAACACGTAATGGGAATAAGTGCTTCAGACATAAAAGTAACATTTAGGAAAAGGAGTCCCTGCTCCGACAAGCTTATATTCTAATTGGTAGGTAGGAAGAACGTACAGAGACAGTAGGAGAGTGTTCTTGTACGTGTGTCTACAAGGGACCAGGTTTATTTATGAGGTGTATAGTATCAGCCACGGAGCTTCTCATATGCTTTGTTAAGCAGGTGTTTTCAGGTGGGTCTTAACAGGTGGATAGAGAGGGTGCTAGTCGGGTATTGAGGGGAAGGGCCTTCCAGAGGTGTGGGGCAGTCAGTGAGAAAGGTTTAAGGCGGGAGAGGGCTTTAGCTACAAAGGGGGTAGAGAGAAGACATCCTTGAGCAGAAAGCAAGAGTCAGGATGGTGTATTGCGAGAAATTGTGACATTTTATAAGTCACAATGCACTTGTCAGACGTTCACGGTTTATTACAATTACATAATATAAATCAAATACTAAATAGCAGCACGTGATAATGTTTTGCATTATTTGGAACACGACTCATCTGTAAATATTTAAGTCCAGCTGTCTCACCTTTTCATCCGGCGGTGGGATATATAGGAGTTTGTCCATTCTCCCGGGACGCAACAGAGCGTCATCCAAAATATCTGGTCTGTTTGTTGCTGCCACAATCATCACGGATTTGCTGATAACGTCCTGAAACTGTAGCTGAAAACGGCGATACGCACAGCAAAATAATTCTTCCCATGGGCCCACTGAACCCCACACAAAATATCATATAAATGTTCGGACTTCTGGATAGAAACTGCACCTACTTTTCCACATAGGGGAACATTTTATGATGTGAATTCTGCCACGTCTTAGATCTATATATCACTAACCAGAGGTCACTCCGGACCCAAAGCAAAATAAAAAAGCACAGCCCTATGTAATGACGTTTGTAGGGATGCCAGATCAAAAACACCATCATACAAAAGGCAGCAAAAACTATTATACCCCCACACACAAATAACTCTACACAATACACCATCAAGAATAATGATAAAAGCAGCATATGATCACATACCTATAACGCCTCTATCTTGTAAAGCCACGAAACACACATTCCTATTTTTCAATCTCATTTGTTAGGAGTTATGTTCGTGCCACGTATTTAAAATTACTGAGCATTTGGGGATTTTGTTTGATCTCGTGCGTTTTTCTGCTAGCGCCTACAAACTATTACACAGGGTTGTGCCTTTGTTTGCATATAGTTATATATAGTTTTTGCTGCTCAGGCATATATAACCGGTGGTATTGTACGTTCTGGTGTGGCATGTCGTGATAAGAAAAACCAATAGAATATGCCCAAAGTACAGTAAATACCTTTTCATGGTGGCCGTCCTCATGGCCTTCTTCTTGCCGTATCCCATTTCCTCTGCGTTCTGTAGTTTTTAATCCAACCCCATCCAACTCATTAAGGAGAACAGATAGAACTCTCTCCTGGACCCCGGAGCCCATCCTACTCTCTGAACGCGATCCCACGATGGCGTCAATCTCATCCAGGAACACAATGGCTGGAGTGCTTGCTCTGGCTTGTCTGAAAACCTTTGGAGATAACCATTAGTGTTACTTGTTACCCAGCTCAGTTCATTGGTCGGGAGTGATCAAAGAGCGATTTGGCGCCCGAATCGGGGACATCTGCCAGTGACAAATGGCAGGTACGACCAAATCGGCCGCGATTCGAAGACATACATTGTTTTGCACAAATAGACAAATCAATACACATTGAAATGTGTGTACAACTATAGACCGCAACGAGAACACAGAGCTTTAGAGAGCTCTGAGAAGGTAATACAGAATAAAGGAACGTGCGTATGAAGAACATGAAAGTGAAATAATGCATTTCTGTTGACATTGAACTTAGAAGCCAAATGATCCTTTCACACCTGAGCTAAAGTCTTTTCCGAGTCCCCCACATACGGCGAGAAGAGATCTGCGCCGCTGACCGACAGAAACGAACAATGACAGCTTGTGGCCATCGCCTTGACCATGGTAGTCTTGGCACACCCAGGCGGTCCGTAGAGGAGCACACCCTTTGGCACGGTCAGTCCCATTCTGATGAATGCATCAGGGTACTTCAAGGGCCATTCAATGCTCTAGAAATACACAGAGAAAAGCGACGTAAGAAGCCAGCAGAAAATAATACTAATTATTATGGGGGGGGGGGGAGAATTTTTTTCGGATAAAATACATAAAGAGGTTTCTACAGATTTCAAATGTGAATGTTTATTATATTGTGATTATATTGGAAGTTGTGATCTGTGAGCGAAAAGTTCGCAACCAAATGCAGTCTGTGTGTGTGTGTGTGTGTGTGTCATATATATATATATATATATATATATATATATATATATATATATATATATATATATATATACATATATATATGTGTGCTGTGCTTGACAAATCTATTAAAATACAGGCCCGTGGCGACTGGATTTGACCCTGTGGCGACCTCCTTATGGCCGACACCAAGCAGGGCGGGATTGGGAGTGGGACTAGGTGGCGAGTAGATTTTTGGGTGATTTGTCAACCACTGTATATGTGTATATATGTATATATATATATATATATATATACACACACACACAACATATATACATATATATATATATATACATATACACACACACACACACACACACACACACACATATACAACATATATACATATATATATATACATATACACACACACACACACACACACACGAGTAATCCAAGCTGTGTTTTTACTCCTACCTTTTTTTTTAACGTAGGATTGAAGCAGGGGGTCCCCAGCGCTGAACCCCATCAATTTCAGCTCCAGGGACCCTTGACATGGGAACTTCAAACTTTGCTGAGATATCAGCAATCCCTACGGAGGAGGTCTGTATCGCCCGAAGTAGGAGGTCCCCGGAGCCGAAATGAATGGGGTTCAGTTCCGGAGACTTCCTGCTTCAATTCTATGTTAAAAATAAAACAAATTTGGCCCCATCCCAAAAATAAATACAAATCGCATTCTTGGCTCAAACACTTCAATGCTGGAGGCGCCTGCAACACCTTGCAGAGCATTTCTACATTTCCCACCGCACCTGTTTTAACAGCAGTTTGATGTCCTCCAGGCCACCGATCTGTTCCCAGTAAACCGGTTTAAATTCTACCTGCCCCACAGAGCCTCGAGCAGAACTTGGTCGGATCTTTTTAAATGCTTCGGAAAAATGTGCGCGGTGGATCAAGTCATCTTGACGATCCTGAAACACAAAAAAAAAAAAACCTTCCAATGTCCAACTTATAAAAATGCCACGTGTGGGCACATTCACATGCCTCAGACAGGTCTGCCACCCTGCCGTTCCCATCATCTCCCAGCATACAATGCTTCCACTGCAACAAGGGATTCTGGGTAATGACATGCAAGTGAGCACTCACATGGACTCTTGTCCATTTTAACATGGATCCCTGTAAGCTTACGCCTGCCGTGTTAGTGTTTTAAGCACATAATGGGTTAAAAAAAAAAGAGTGCAGAGCCAGTAAACCTGCTCACAGAGAGCTTTTCTATCCCATCAGTGCCAGTGGCGACTGTAATACATTGCCTTCCACTGTAGGGTCGAGCATTGTTTTTAATAAGGTTGAGACACCAACTCCCATGCTATTAACATTTACAGTCTGTGTTCATTTGAAGCCTTTATCATCTCCTCACGGAGTTACTTATAGCACCAACAATCTACCCTGCTCAACTAAATATACTTTAAACACCTTTTGAAACTGCTGGTCCTTCGCTCTTGAACCCTGCTTTAGTATATTTGTGATTTTTTTCCATGCCGAAGATAATGAGCTGAGAAGAACCGAAAAATGGTTTGACCCTTTGAGCCCTCGCGATGACGTGGCCGCTCCGTCACCGATGACGGGACACGAGTCCTACTCCTTCCATTCCACTTCCTTATAAACGTGATCTCCCCATGAAAAACAAGCAGGAATATGTCTAAAGGGCACCCAAGGGGTTAAGAGGCGAGTTAGAAAGGCTGCCAGGAAGTCTCACCGAAGCCAAACAAAAGGGAAACTATCTACAGCTCCTTCGTCTTAACCTCTATGTGCATTGTGTAAAGAAGGGGTGCCCAAACTGGGGGGCGCTGCGTTTACAGAGGCCCACACCTCTTCTCCAAAGCATTTAAATGAAATGCCGGGGAGCGCGCCAGGCCTCAGTAACTTACTTGGGCTACGCTTATAGTGCCGGCGACGGCAGGCTATGATTGCTGGAAAAATCAAATTGAGATGACTTCCAGCGATCGCAACCAAGCCGTCGCTCCATTGCGCTGCGCTTACTATAAGCGCACACGATGGCGGCAATGCATTCGTTTTGACGCGGCGTCGTGACACTGTCACTATAAGTGCAGCCTAACCTTGGCTTCGGGCGACGCCATGCGTCAAATGACGCGGCAGGGTCAAGTGAAGTCATGTGACGCTACGGGTTCTTGTGACATGGCGTCATTTGACACAGGTTCCTAGGTAAGGGGGGGTGCGAGCACTGGGGCTGAGAAGGCAGGGGGGTGCAGCGCAGAAAGTTTGCGCACCCCTGGTATAGAGGATTGGTGCTATAACTCCTTCCCTGGCAGAAGGGCCAGAGAGAGCGTGAGAGAGCGAGCACGAGAGAGAGAGAGCGAGCACGAGAGAGCGAGAGAGAGAGCGAGAGCGAGAGCGAGAGAGACCATTGACATATACATCTCCCAAAACACTCCTTTATCCAACAGGTGGCGAGATACCTGTGGACACACCTGTGTCGCTTTCTTCAGACATCTCTAATCACTTAGATGCACAATTGTTCATTGAAAAGACCCAACAGACATATGCTTATGTAATTCCATAGGTGACTTGACGATGTATCTTGTAATGTTGTCTCTTACCAAATGGGCATCAAGCACAGCTTGCATGGCAGCTTCCCTGCAGAGCGCTGTGAGGTCAGCTCCTACATATCCCACTGTCATCTCTGCCAGGGCAGTCAAATCCACATCACCACTGACGGGCATGTTTGAAGTCAACACTTCCAAAATAGCTTTCCTTTGTTTAAGCATCGGAGTTCCAATAACAACCTATAAACAAACAAACAAACAAACAAAAGCATTAGAGAGTCAGAGATTTCCAGAATACCTCAACATTGTATGGAACGCCTCACTCGAATACCTCAACACGTTACTTAATTACAGGGATTTAAAATCATATGTTATTGTAGATCTAGACTTGTGTAGAAATAATTTAGTAAATAGGATTGCTAGTGATAGATCACAATGTTTGTTTCTGTGCTATTATTGGTATACTATATATATATATTGGTAACAATTTGCCATATTTACCTCTCTGTCAAATCTACCTGGCCTCCTGAGTGCCGGATCAATGGCATCTGGTCTATTTGTTGCAGCTACAATAACCATCTTGTTGTCACTGTGAATGCCATCCATAAGCGTCAATAGCTGAGCAACAACCCGGTTTTCAGGAGCATTGTTTGAAACTCCACGTCTAGGGCACAAGGAGTCAATCTCATCGATGAAAAACAGACACGGGCCTCCGCGAGAGATTATTCTCGCTTTCTCAAAGATGCTTCGTAGATTTTCCTCGCTTTCTCCGGGTCTAGAACCATGAATTGTAGGACCGCTGATGCTAATCAAACAGGCTCCGACTTCTCTTGCAACAGACTTTACCAGGAGGGTCTTCCCAACGCCGGGAGGGCCAACTAAGAGCAATCCTTTGGGACAAGCAAGACCAAGTTTGGTTATGGTCTCAGGATAATGCAAAGGTAAATTGATGATTTCTTTCAGTGAAGCACATACATCATCCATTCCTGCAACCTGCCTTGGGGGAACATCTTTTAATGCATGCCGGTACCATTGAAGCGTGGTGATTTCCTTAATATGTATGCTTGTTTTTGCCGTTATAAGTCCAGCATCTTCAGTTAAAGGATCTATGTCAAGTACTTCAACATTTACAACTGGCGATTCCTCTGTGACCGATACCACATACTGGGGCAGCACGTAGACATTTCTAAGCAAATCTCTCACAATCTCATGGAGCGTTGTTCCACTGGTAGCTTGTCTCACCTCCACGTTTTTTAACACCAGCTTTACCGTAACTTTCCTTAATTTGGTAGAAGCCAAAATATTTAACTGGTTTAAATAGATGGTTGAATCCGTGAATTCCTTCCCAGGTTTACGTGAAGTAGAGCACATGACATCAAACTGCAGAAACCCATCACACAAATCTTTTCTTGGCCAAGCAGTGCACAAACAGTCGCCACTTGGGAAAGAAATTCGGAGAGGAAATCCTATCTTCGCTCCAAGTAAAGACATTGCTTTTGGTCCCAGTCTGCATCTTTGTGTTCCCTTGTCCTCTGGATTCGAGGGCAGCAATTTTAGACCCGGGTTATCCATCGGTGACGAGTAAAATGCTGTTAATACAAAATATATAAAATGAGAAAATGTGTACGCTGCATGGGATATATAATAGGACATGCTACATTGGTAACAATTTATGAATAAATAAAAATAGTAGACCTATAAACATAAAAGTATAACAATTGTAAATAGGGTATAAATTACAGAAAGGGCAACCACTTTCTTCATAAAAGCATATCACTCTTCAGTATCAATAGGAGGATTAAGATAAGTATAATAACTTTATTATACATAGCGCTTTTCTCCCAATGAGACTCAAAGCTTCACAATTACAGTATAGTGCGCTACACAGCACATAGGAATGTTACAGACACAATCCCTGCCCAGGTGAGCTTACAATCTATGTTTTTGGTGCCCGAGGCACAGGGAGATAAAGTGACTTGCCCAAGGTGACAAGGAGCTGACACAGGGATTTGAACCAGGTTCTCCTGCTTCAAACTCAGTTTTTACAGCGTGTCTTTACTAACTGAGCTGCTCCTACAAAGTGCATAATATAATACTATTAAATATGATATTTGAATATCAAAAATTAAAGGTGAGAGGGAAATCTGTCACTACAAATCAACTCAAGGGCATTCACAATTCTGTTAAACCCAATCTAATTGTAAACAGCAGAGCCCATTGCTGTTAGCAGTGTGATCCAGCACAATCCAGTTGTACAAGAACACAACGCACATACCTACATATTATTCAGAAGCTAATGCCTAACCTTGACACACACCAGCCGGCGTTATAACAAAAACAGAATGAAATCATGAGCGGCACGCAACAGTCCAACACAAGCTAGAGACTTCATGAACATCAAAACATGCTTCCCATGGGCGCCGCCATTTCCGGATATTAACCTATGAACTCAAGCACACTGCGTTGCATGCTGGGAGTTGTAGTTTTAAACGAGACTGTTACATACTCAGCAGTGCACATTGGAATTCCAGGAATGTTCCTGATCTCAGGCGCAAGCCATACAGTGTTACATCCAACTGTGTCAGGAGGGGGCAGGGTTATAAAAGCAATCCTACCATGTTCTCTCGTGTGTTTAGATACAGAGCACATGGTTTTGGGGGTGAAATGCTGGAGCACAGAGCTTGGAAAACCCCACCGGACTTAAGGAATAAACTTGTTTGGTTTGGAAAGTTCTGTACACTACAATGTTATTTATTTAGAACTCTCATGTTAGATTGCATTTAATTAATGATATATAATGATTATATATATATCTATCTATATATATATACGCAAAACAGAACAGGCACTCCTATGTTCAAAATAGTGAGCTAATAAATATCACTATTTTGAACATGGGAGTGCCTGTCCTGTTTTGCCTTTGTCGTACTTTTTGGACGGTATGCATCCTCTCTTTACCCTTATATCACTTCTTGTTTTGTGAGTGCTCTGTTTCTGTATGTATGTATGTATGTGGTCTTTATCTCGCATGGTACAGCGCCTCCACCTGCTGCAGGCTCCAGGAAGATGAAGGAAACTCCTGCAGAAGAACTTTACTCCACTCCCCCCAGATAGATTGCACACCAGGCAGGAGTATAGTTTTTTATTCCTTTCTGCATACACAGCAACACAACTGGCTTCAGCACAGTCAAATAGGTCTCCAACCTCAGGATGGTCCCTGGACATCCACCCCAGGCCAAGGGCACCCGGGGCAGTCCCTTCTCTTCCTTGACTCATTAATAGAGTCTGGGGTAAGGTATCACACCTCACTCCCCCAGTGCTCGGTACACCCCTGCGTGATATCTGTCTCTCTCAAGAGGGGAGAGGCACTGCCTACATTTAGGTGTCCAGCCCCTTAAGTACAGAGGGGGAAGGTCAAAGGGCTGAGCCCGGATTCAGCAGAATACAGGCCTTGGCCCGTCTCCTCCCCTGCCTCTCAAGGGAGCTGCTTACTGTGGGAAAATCCCTGGCTTGGTCCTGACACTGCCCGCACTGTTACCAGGGCTTACATGTTAGGGAGGGCAGACTAGTGTATATATATATATATATATATATATATATATATATATATATATATATATATATATATATATATATATATATATATATATATATATATATAGCCAAGGTTTTTGGGGTAAAATGCTTGAGTATTAACAGTTATTCGCAAACGCCTAGAATAATTTATGCCTGCACTTTGCCTTACATGGTCTGTAATGTTTAGGAAACTGGGACATCTAGGAAATTGTATATATATATAGGCATAAGCAGTGTTCGACAAACCTATACATTTGCACGCCCTGGGCGAGTGGATTTAACATCGTGGCGAGCTCCTATTGGCCCAAGCAACACACGTGTGGTACTAGGTGGCAAGTAGATTTTTTTTGTTCGGCGAGTAGATTTTTTGGTGATTTGTCGACCACTGTGTATATATAGGCATAAGTATAAAATCTGTACAAGTTTTATGGCTTTTTATCTAAAACCCCAAATGAGAAGTTAGTTAGCAAATGGCCACCAGGTGGCAGCACTATATAAGCTAAAACGTTTTTGAACGCTTCCATGTACAAAAACAAAAAGTAATGCTCATTATGCTGCCCAAGTAGTCTATCGCGATATAAACATTATAATGTAACAGCGAGGAAGGCCGCATTATTAATGTCATGTATTGAGGCACTGGACAAGTCATAGAGGTCACCCTCCAAGGACTGAAATCAGTGGGATTTGGACCCAAAACTGCCATTTCAGTGGAAAAGTGCTGATTGCTATTATTTACTTTGCAGTCCATAAAACCACTGCCGCTGCACATCAGTGAGAGGGAATCAGAGATCCTACACAACATGTTGTGAAGTCCAATTAATGGGACTCAAATGTTCTCCTGTATGGGGTACGGGCCAGGCAGTTTCACATGATGGCGAATAAGAGCAGAAATCGGAGCCGGTCACAGAGAACGGTCATTTCTGCGACGGTTTAATGTCGCTCTTTGCAGAATCCTTAACGCATTGAAAAAGCCCCCACGGATGAGTCGATGATATCAGGTTTTGCTCAAGACCAAGACCCCATGCCAGCTGTTTGCTTAAAAAGGTTCTACAGTTGAGATGCACGTGAGATATAGATATCGCGTGACGCAGTAATGGTTCTGAGACGTATTAATGCTGTGATTTATATATATATAAAAAAAAACAATAAAAACTGCAAGTTAAAAAAAAAAAAGTTGCTATTTGAAGTAGAACCATAATTAAAAATGGCAGCCGTGGCTATGAAAACAGGAATATATCTGTACATCTTGGAGAATGTTAAACCGTGCAGGTAAATGCGCAAATGGAAAAGGGGCACATTGTGCTATAGGCAAAGTTAGAAGATGACTTCCACCCTTATATCAGCAGCCAACATATACAAGGGCTGTGAGGATCTTCATCAGAATCCACCGAAATGACCAGCAAGCGTCTCCAGCGGGGTTCAAAATGGAATAATGTTCCTTTGTTTCCAACGCTTAAACCAAATATTTAAACATGAGTTGGAAACGAAATGTGTTACTTAAGGACATTGTGCGTGTGGCGATTGCCAGTTGAAGACTGAACTCCCAAGGTAGGCTGAGAAAGAACAGATGAGAGGTTCTGTCAATTCTAAGTGACATCCCGCGTCTCCTAAACAGTTTCTGAACGAGAACCTAACGCCAAGGGAACCGAATACAGCTTTTCCAGTAACAAGAAAGCGTCAGCGAGCAGTAAATACTTCACTAGGAGAGAGCGTTCCAGGGCAGGCCGCAAGCTGACATAAACACAGCGTTCTCGCAC